>NW_026967473.1:1180000-1212500 GCF_028390025.1 Pseudophryne corroboree | reverse complement strand
ATGCTATGGACTGGCCCGCCCGTTCCCCAGACATCTGGGACATCATGTCTCGCTCCATCCACCAACGCCACGTTGCACCAGACTGTCCAAGTGTTGGCGGATGCTTTAGTCCAGGTCTGGGAGGATATCCCTCAGGAGACCATCCGCCACCTCATCAGGAGCATGCTCAGGCATTGTAGGATGGTCATACAGGCATGTGGAGGCCACACGCACACTACTGAGCCTCATTTTGACTTGTTTTAAGGACATTACATCAAAGTTAGATCAGCCTGTAGTGTGTTTTTCCACTATAATTTTGAGTGTGACTCCAAATCCAGACCTCCATGGGTTAATAAATTTGATTTCCATTGATAATTTTTGTGTGATTTTGTTGTCAGCACATTCAACTATGTAAAGAACAAAGTATTTAATAAGAGTATTTCATTCATTCAGATCTAGGATGTGTTGTTTAAGTGTTCCCTTTATTTTTATACATACATACATACATACATACATACATACATACATACATACATACATACATACATACATACATACATACATACAGTGGGGTTTGAAAGTTTGGGCACCCCAGGCAAAAATTCATTTAATGTGCAAAAAGAAGCCAAGGAAAGATGGAAAAAATTGCCAAAAGGCATCAAATTACAGATTGGACATTCTTATAACATGTCAAAAAAAGTTTGATTTTATTTCCATCATTTACACTTTTAAAAGAACAGAAAACAAAAAATGGCATCTGCAAAAGTTTGGCCACCCTGCAGCGTTAATACCTTGTACTGCCCCCTTTGGACAGCTGAGACCTGGCAGTGTCATGGATTGTTCTCAATCATCGTCTGGAAAGACCAGGTGATGTCAATCTCAAAGGTTTTAAAAGCCCAGACTCATCTGACCTTGCTCCAACAATCAGCACCATGTGTTCCTCTAAGCAGTTGTGTAGAACACTGAAACTGAGAATAGTTGACGCTCATAAAGCAGGAGAAGGCTATAAGAAGATAGCAAAGCGTTATCAGATGCCCATATCATCTGTTCGGAATGTAATTAAGAAATGGCAGTCATCAGGAACAGTGGAAGTTAAAGCAAGATCTGGAAGACCAAGAAAAATATCAGACAGAACAGCTCGCAGGATTGTGAGAAAAGCAAGTCAAAATCCACGTTTGACTGCACAATCCCTCCAGGAAGATCTGGCAGATACTGGAGTTGTGGTACACTATTTCACTATAAAGAGATACTTGTACAAATATGGTCTTCATGGAAGAGTCATCAGAAGAAAACCTCTTCTATGTCCTCACCACAAAAATCAGCGTTTGAAGTTTGCAAATGAACATACAGACAAGCCTGATGCATTTTGGAATAAAGTTCTGTGGACCGATGAGGTTAAAATAGAACTTTTTGGCCGGAATGAGCAAAGGTACATTTGGAGAAGGAAGGGCACAGAATTTAATGAAAAGAGCCTCTGTCCAACTGTTAAGCATGGAGTTGGATCAATCATACTTTGGTGTTGTATTGCAGCCAGTGGCACAGGGAACATTTCACGAGTAGAAGGAAAAATGGATTCAATAAGATTCCAGCAAATTTTGGATGCTAACTTGATGCCATCTGTGAAAAAGCTGAAGTTAAAGAGAGGCTGGCTTCTACAAATGGATAATGATCCTAAACACGCCTCAAAATCCACGGTGGATTATATCAAGAGGCATAAACTGAAGGTTTTGCCATGGCCTTCACAATCTCCTGACCTCAACATAATTGAAAATCTATGGCTAGACCTTAAAAGAGCAGTGCGTCACAGACAGCCCAGGAATCTCAAAGAACTGAAGACTTTTGTAAGGAAGAATGGGGGAAGATACCTCAAACAAGAATTGAAAGACTCTTGGCTGGCTACAAAAAGCGTTTACAAGCTGTGATACTTGCCAAAGGGGGCAGTACAAGGTATTAACTCTGCAGGGTGCCCAAACTTTTGCAGACGCCATTTTTGTTTTCTGTTCTTTTGAAAGTGTAAATTATGGAAATAAAATCAAACTTTCTTTAACATGTTATAAGAATGTCTAATCTGTAATTTGATGCCTTTTGGAGATTTTTTCATCTTCCCCTGGCTTCTTTTTGCACATTAAAATGAATTTTTGCCTGGGGTGCCCAAACTTTCAAACGTGTGTGTGTGTGTGTGTGTGTGTGTGTGTGTGTGTGTGTGTGTGTGTGTGTGTGTGTGTGTGTGTGTATTTTATATATATATATATATATATATATATATATATATATCTCTTCTATATAATAGCCCTATTCTGTGACCTTGTGATTCATTTGCTAACGCTGGGCGGAGTTACAACACTGGGCGGAGTTAGTCAAATGAGTCACAGAGATCTGGCCAAATCTACAGGAGACTAGGAGCAGAAGCAGATAGAATGGGCATTGGGCATGGCACAGGCAGGGGTGCAGACCTCCCAGCTTTCTGCAGGAGCTTTATCCAGGCAGAAGGAGGGACACACACACACACACTCGGCGAAAAGGGGGCGTGGCTTCACGGGAGGGTCCCCGTTTTCGTCAGTGAGGGAGCATGCCCAGCGCTCTGTGAGCTGCTGGCATGCTCCCAGGGGCTGATTATGAGTCCGGGGGGCACAGGGCACTTGTGACAGGGGAGCCCTATCTCATTGCTGTGCCTGCTGTGGGTTGGGGGCGTGGCCTAATCGCGGCCCGCGCGGCCACGCCCCCTTACGCAAATTTCGATTTTTATTTTTATTTTTTTGATGGGATTTTGGCCCCTCAGCTAGAGGTAAATCCAGAGGAGGTGGTCGCTCCCCTCTACACACCCGCACAGGCAGAAGAAAGCAGGGAGACTGCTGCCTCCCTGCAACACCACAGACCTGCCGACATGCAGCAGCGTGTGCTGACTGTAGCACAATGCTGCCGCTGTTACTGGCAGGACGGGGGGGGGGTAGCTTCTGAGCTGGGACAGAGCTACTCCAGCCGGGGGGTCCCCTAAAACTGTGGGGCCAACGGTACGTATCCCCTGCCCCCCCCCCACACACCTTAATCCGGCTCTGCTGCTGGAACCCCCCCATTAATCCGTACCCCCTGATGCCCCCTCTCCCTCTGTCTCCACTATTCACCGCTGCTCTGCTAAGCAGAACAGAGAGTACAGGAGCTTTCCAACTGCCCCCCCCAACCGCCGGACACTGCGACCCGCGGGTGGGACAGCGGGACAGACCCCAAAAAATGGGACTGTCCCGCGAAAATCGGGACATTTGGGAGGTATGGGGGTGTGTGAGGGGTATGTCATACAGACAGACGGGCACCGGCTCACTGTGTGCTTGACCCCCCACATCGGCATACTCAGCAGGGTCTCTCTGATGCGGAGGAGCGTCACTTTCTGGCACACTCCACGCTTCTTAGCTGCAGTTTAGTGGGGCACCTGCCGCTGTGCAGGTTCCATACTGCCTCTGTTATCTCCAGCCCCGGCAACCCCACCGCTAGCTGCAGCGCTGCCACCCGCAGTGGAGTGCGCCCAGCTCATTCACACACTTTAGCTGGCAGGTAGCGCTGCAGAAATCCGAGCTGCTTGCAGGCTCTGACCCACTCCTCCCTCCAGCCGCAGCGTCTCCTGGGAGCTAACCAGTCACTCCCAGTCTCCCCTTACCACAGTGCCCGGAAGCCGTGAGGTCCGCGCCACGTGCATGCTATGACCCCCTCCTCCCTCCAGCCGCAGCATCTCCTGGGGGCTAACCAGTCATTTCCAGTCTCACCTTACCACAGTGCCCGGCAGCTGCGCGAGGTCTGCGGTGTGTGACTGAGGAGGGGGGGAGGGATGCGGACGGGCAGAGGAAGCAGGACTCCAGCCTGAGAGAGTCAGCCATGCCAAGTCTCCAGCAGCAGCAGATCCCAACAGGTTGGAGTGGAACAGCAGCAGTGACTCCGGTAAGACACATCTGTCTGTCACCACTGTTTTGTCCCTAATACCAATCTCTCCCGTGCCCTGTGTTCTGTCATGTCCCTGTCACCCCTGCCACCCTTATCCTGGCCCTTTCACCCTTATCCTGTCCCTATCATTTCTGTCCTGGCCCCGTCACCCCTGTCCTGGCCCCGTCAACCCTGTACTGACCCTGTCACCCCTGTCCTGGCTCTGTTACTGCATACCCTCCAACTACCTTTTATGGCATGTACAGTACCCGCAGCGCCTCCAGACCTCTCCCCAATGCACCACACCTCCGCACCTTCCCCTCCACCACATGCGGCACTCCACCCCTCCCCCACATGCTGTGCCTCCAGACCCCCTACACCACCTGTGGCTCCCACTCCTCCACCCCTTCACCACCCACAGCACCTCCAGGCCCCTTCCACCATTCACCCCCCTTATATGTCTCCCCCCACACCTGCTCCCCTCCACCCGCAGCATCTGCAGACACCCTCCTCCATCAGCGGTCCCCCCCTCACCCACCCCTCCCCCACCAATGGCACCCCCGCACCTGCCCCTCCACCACCTCCGGACCTCCTTTCCCATCCGCCGCAACACCCGTACCTGCCCCTACCCTACCCATGGTGCCTGCGGTCCCCTACCCAACCCCCGGCACTCCCGTCCCTTCCCATCCCATCCAACAGCACCTCCGGAACCCTTCATCCATCCACAACATCCCCACACCTGCCCCTCTCCCGCCCGTGGCACCCCTGCCCCTCCCCCACCTTCAGTGCCTCCGGACCCCTCCCCCATCTGCATCCCCCACTCCTCTGCCCCTCCCCCACGCGCAGCACCTCCCGAACCTTCCCCATCCGGGCCCCACCCCCACTTCTGCCTCCCTCCACCCGCAGCATCTACAGACACCATCCGCAGTCCCCCCCACACCCGCTACATTCTGTACATCGTGCCCTGCAGGTGCTGTTCACGCCGTCGCAAGGGGCTGCGCCTCCTTCACCATCGCACGCCCTTTCATTGTGCAATATTTAACAACTAACAAAGGAATGCAGGTAATACTCCATATAATACAAATATTAAACCCCAGAAAGGCATGCAAGGGTTAAGGGGGCGTAGCCCCTTGCGACGGTGTGAAGAGCGCCCGTAGGGCGCGATGAAGCACCTAGTATATATATATATATATATATATTCCCATGAGTCATTTTGCATATAAGCAATGTGTATTTTGGTTTAAAAAACAGTTCTCAGCTGTTAGGTATTTGGAGACCATAGTATAGTGACTCATTACTACTGTATTTTGTTATCTGAAACACTAGAAGTTTCTGTTATGCAGTTTTAATGCAGGGGAAGATGAATCAGAAATAACAACCCCAGACATATTGATCAGGAAAAAATACACACCATGGTTTCAGTCTGATATGTTAAGAATTGTAAATGAATTACCAGATATAAGGAAAAATCCTGCTGAATTTTTTCTTTTTTTCTTTAAAGCAATTGTCACAAGTATGTGGTATGTACAGAACTTGCTGAATAAATTTGGAGCAAATTATTAGAACAGCAGTAGGCTCTGGAAAAATATTCCCTTATGGAACAAATGGCTGCCTGAGATGCAGCAGGCGGTAGAAAAAGAAAATTGCAGACAGGCCAGCAGCGGACAAAAGATATACTAGAGCAAGTGGAACAAATCTCTTAGCAAGAGAGTACAGTAGAGAGGTTTCAAAATAAAGGAAACCGCACCCAGGGACGTCTTTTCGTATGGGCTCAATGGGCACTTGCCCAAGGGGCCCAGGAGTATAAGGGTCCTAGTCTGATAGCTGAGGGTCCCCTCTTTCCAGGGGTACCAGATTTTTTAAAATCGGCCCTAGGGAACCAGAGATATCCGACTTCAAAGCAGTGGTCCCCATCAGAGCCTGTTAATTGCTATTCCCAGACAGATCTCTTGGGCACTTTCTGACAGAGTTTTTCTGAGGGTATTCTCCAAAAGCTGTGACTGTCTACTTTCTGTGGACACGGGGAGCTTGTCTCTACTATGCTCAGAACCAGAGATATCAGCTTTCAAGCAGCTAGCCCCTGCTCCATCTCCACACGCCTAATATGCAGTTTTATATATTCGGCAGGGGATTGCTCTGGCTCCTGATCTCTGGTCCCCAGTACCTCCTGATAGGTTTTTTATCCCATTCAAAGCTAAGAAATCTTTTTCCAGGAACTTGAGATATCTGCAGTCAAGCTAACTGCCCTCCCACCAGAAAATGATTAATATTAAGGCCACTCCACTATCCACCCCTCCCCTACGTATCAAACATCCTATACCACCCTGGACGTCATGTACCAGGGCCCCTTCATTCAGGCCAATGTCCCCTTCTACAGTTTAGTGTTCTCCCTCCCACCCCATCTCCCATCATCTGTGCAGTAAAGGAGTAATTAGCAGAAATTACTGCTCCAGGTCCTACATGCTGAGTCGAAGATAGAACACCCCCTTCCACCCATGGGACATCAAAGTTGCCACTGATAGCACCCCCCACCCCTACTGCTGGAGGATGGGTAGGGGCCCCAGTGCATTGCTGTGCCCAGGGGCCCAAACTGCTGTTAAGACGGCCCTGACCGCACCCGCGACACCAGATATTGTACAGAAAACAGACAATGTACGCCAGTACTATGATAAACTTGTGGTTAGACAAAAGGATGAAGGATATCCAGTATGTGACGCTGCAGGAGCAAGAATGTTAAAGACAAAGTTTTTTAAATGGTTTAAAGAATGAATTAAGATCTCACCTTTTCCAGATCAGACCTGAAGCCATTAAAATGGATTTGACAGGCTTACTACAGGTGCTGGAAGGCATTGAGGATGTGGAAAAGGAAAAGAAGGACAAACGCATGTCTAAAACTCCTGCAGTAACTGTTCACCTGATACAGGGTCCTCAAAAGACAATGGACCCCAAAACCCAGTAGTGGACAAGAGGGAAAGCCACACCAAATAAGGAAATAAATGGATGCACAAGGTAATGACATGACTGGCAAATGTTTTTGGTGTAAGCTCCCAGGACATCAGAAGAAGGATTGCAGAAAATATCTTAGATTTACGCAAAGACAACAGTAAATTTCTGACCAGCCATATGTAAACCAACATGCACAAGATGACAGCGCATGAAGGTGCACAACCCCTGTGTCAGCGACAGTATCTGTGTATCCTGCGGCAACTGACATTTCAACAAAAGATCAGGCCATCGAAGAAACTGGATTGGGAGGTCAAGCCCTACCCCTGCAAGAAAGTAAGATGATGCCCTTACTCATCAATAATGAAGCCACACATGTCCCAGCGGCATTCCTGACCTCACCCACCTGTCCAGTCAACCTTTTGGGAGTGGACATCCTTGTCCTAATGCAAGCAACAATCCAGTACGCCCCAAAAGGCATTAAGTATACTGGCAACATTCCAGCAATAATGTAACCTGAAATACAAGCTGCTATAAAAGTCTACCTCTCACAGAAAAAGAAAGACGAAGAGGAACAACAACTCTCAGCATGGACGACATCACCAGTACCTGACAGATTATGGTCCAAAGAAAAAAACCGATGTAGGATTCCTTAAAGTACAGCCAGTACAACTGCAACTAAAGAAAGGAACAGTACCAGTGTCCATCAAACAGTACCCCCTTACCCCCAACACGGGATTCTTGATTTCACACATAAGGGGAAGCAATACTGCTGGACAAGACTGCTACAAGGAGGGGCCACCTCACCAAGTGACTTCACTGAAGCCATGTCTACAATATTACAAGCATGGAGACCCCTCTATCCAGAAAACATACAGCTGATACAGTATGTAGATGACCTGCTGATTGCCACCACTACTAAAAGAAGTTCCTAGAAGAGACAGTGTCCTTATTGAAGTTTCTGGAAGGACAAGACAAGACTGCAGAGCCTCAGAAGGAGAAATTGCAGCTAGCCAAGCAAGAGGTAATCTTCCTAGAACACTCAAGGTATCCAACATCTAACAAAAGTGAGAAGGAAAATTTCATACTGCAAGCTAAGATGCCAACTAGTGTCAAGCAAGGCAGATGATAATTCTTGGGCCTAGTAGGATACTGCAGAGAATGAATACCTCTAGCATCAGTCTACATGCAAGCATTGTATGACAACACTGAAAGGGAGGAGGGTCCGCATCCTACACACAGCAACAGATGGATGAAGCAATTGAACAGTTGGAAATAGCAGTTGCCTCATCTAAAGCCCTAGAACTACCTGACTATTGAAGAAGGAGGCTATACATAGAAGTCCTTAAGCAAAATTATGGACTGAGGCAAAGACCAGTGGCCTACCACTCAAGCAAGCTTGACAACAGTACTCAAGGAGCACCTACCGGCATCAGAGCAGTGGCAGCAGCAACAGTCCTAGACGAGGACAAGAGCACAGACACAGTGCTGAATCAGTAGTCCTAGAAGAGGACAAGAGCACAGCAATAGTGCTGAATCATAAGCTTATCATCCAGGTACCGCATGCAGGTACAGAGAAGCTTCAACAAGCAAGAACCAAAACACTTGTCAGCAGCGAGGCTGACCAAGTATGAAGTAGCACTGCTAAGTGCAACAAATGTGACCATCAGAAGATGCACTACCCTCAACCCAGCAACCCTTTTACCAGCATTAATAAAAGGTGTTGATTCTCAAAATTCAAAAGGAGGGAGAAACAGATTATCTTCCCTATTGATGGATCAGCAAGAAGATGATGATGATGAGGACCAGGAAGGTGGTCCAGAAGAAGATAGAGACAGTTCATCATGGACGCAGGACCAGGGGGATGGTCCAGAAGAGGAAGAGAATAATTCTAATAGAAATGTTTTTCTCTCTGATTGTGTGGCTTTAATGGAACAAGAAACTCAACTTTTGCCACATGTTACAGAAACAGTCCTACTCAATGCTCACCATGAGCTATATGTGGATGGTTCAAGATACTATAAGGATGGGATTCCTTATACAGGATATGCAATAACCACTGAATATGAAGTTGTGGACTCAGGATCCTTACCATCCCAGCATAGGATTGTAGGCCAGATATGGAAAAGTAGAGGCTTCAAGACGGCAAGTGGCGAAGACATACAACATGCTTCTCCGATCAAACACCAATTCAGAGCTCTGCAAGGGCCACAAAAAAAGTTGCAATGATGAAGATCCAGACACACACAAAAAACAGCACTCCTGAAACAAGAGGCAACAATCTGGCAAGATGCTGAAGCCAAGAGGGCAGCAAAATGCCCCAGCAGAAAAGGCAATCCTGTACAGTAACCTTTCCAGTGCCAGACCAAATGCCTGATTATGCTACACTGATAGAACTTCAGAACAAAGCAGGAGAGAATGAGAGATTAGCCTGTGGATAAAGAAAGCAACCAAACAACCAACCAGGGTAGGTAGCAATCTATACTACACAGACAGAAGAAACAAAGCATCAAATGCCTGATCTACAGGATTTGAAGAAATTTCAGGAACAAGCAGGTCCTGAAGGAAAAGCAGCATGGCAGAGAAGAGGAGCCAGACAAGAAGAGGAAACTGGCTTATGGAAATTATAAGAGAAGTTCTGCTTACCCAGAAGCTTATATCCACTTATGTGTTAAGTCAGCCATGGACTCACACACCTGGGAAAAGATCAGATGGGAAACTTAGTCACAGAAAGATGGATAGCTCCAGGATTTTATCCAGATGCAACCAAGTTTGTACAAGCCTGCTGGATATGTAGAAATGTCCAATCCAGGACAGGTCAAGACAACCCTTGGAGCAATCCCCAAAAAAAAATTCCATTAAGAAGACTGCAAATTGACTATAACTAACTGCCAAAGATGTATTGATAGTCAGACATTTTCAGTTATTGGCCAATGGCAAAAGCTACAGCAAGATCAATAGCTAGAAAATTAAGTTCAGAAGATATTTGCAGATAAGGAGTACCAGACGTTACAGTATCAGATTAGTGAGTGTGTCACAGAAACCACAAAGGAGAACCATACTCAATAAAACCCCAGGTTATTCACCTTATGAAATATTGTTTGATAGCATACCTAAGATAGGATGTTATTATCCACAAGAGTTACAGCATAAATATGGTAATCTGACTGCATATGTTAAAAAAGTCTTACTGAAGAGACTGACACCTCTGTATTCTCTAGTTTTTGCCTCTCTCCCAGATTCAGGAGCAGATCTGAATCCCCACATGCTTTAATCAGGAGATTGGATGTATCTGAAAAGACATGTGAGAAAGTCACTTGAGCCCAGATTTGATGGTCCATATCAAGTGTTGCTGACCACGCCCACTTCAGTGAAAATTAAGGAGAGAGAGAGACTTGGGTCCCACTGCAAACTTGCCCAAGTTAAGTTTGAACAATGAAATACACAAACATGCAGAGACTAATTGGGCCTAAACCAGACAGGCCACTATGGGTCATTCTATTGGGAACTTCAGTTCTTATTGCATGACATTATATACCCAGACAGGTAGAATGTGTTGTACATTTATCACTATTGAAACAGATAATGCACAAGAAGTGGTTCAATGGCATGTCCAAGAAATAGAAAATGAAAAACAAGAATATGCCAATAAAAACAATATCCCTGACACTCTAGAGGGTGACTGGGGATGGTTATCATGGCTAAAACCTACTAAGTGGTTTAGTAGAAACAAAGGATGGATTGTTGAAATTTTTATGTTTTTGTTAAAAATTGTTGGCTTAGCAATAATTATATATCTGTGTTTTAAGATACTGCTTTGCTGTTTTTCAGATTGCAAAAAACAAGTCAAGAAAGGTTTTGATACTTCCAAGTTTAAGGACTTACAGAAATATCTGGGAAGAAAGAGCTGTGAACAGTCTACCTTGATTGATACGAGTGAACGGTCATCAACCCTCCGTCAGACAGAGTGAAAGCACCATCTTGCGGGGATATAGCCTTTAGCACCATCATAGCTAGACTGTCTGCTTAGACTCGTTAGGCAGAGAAATTGTAATGCCAGATAAACTGTAATGTAAGATTATTATAAAGAGGAGGGACTGACAGAGACAGCATTATGCTAAAGCAGCTATCAGCCATTCTAGATGTATTTCAAGCTATTTTTTATAGGTTTACAAGTAATTCTGACATTTATATGATATATGCATGAGACCCTTAGCCCTAGCAACCTGTATAAGAAATATGCACTCCAACATATTGCTAATGGTCAAGGATCAGCTCAGAGAAATATATGGGTTATTAATCCTACCTACCCCTTTAAGAGTTTAAGTGAATTTTTTTTTAATGCAATATTTTTATTGAAAAGAAGTCGAGTAAATCAGTACAGGTCAAACAAGAGATAATGATACCCAATAAGATCAACAGAACATACATTATATCCCGTAGGATATGTTGAGGCACAAAAAGAAAACGGGTGCATCAGCAATACAAAATAAATATCGACAACAAATTTTCTGTAATTTTACGAGTCGAAAAGAGAAAAAGAGAGAAAAGAGCAGAGATGAAAAGAGGAGGATGGGGGAGGATGGGGGGGAGGGGGGGGGGAGAGGGGGGGGGGGTGGTAAGGGAAGGAGAGACCACTAAGGAGGGTATCCATGGTACACTCGCGGGGTTTGACACCCAACCATTAAGGCTGCAGCATAATATATCACACCCGGACAACAGAGGTTTTAGCATAAGTGAACCAGGGTTCCCAAATCCTCATATATTTATCCGATCTATCACGCAATGATGCTATAATTTTCTCCATCGTGGAGATATACCATAGTTTGGACAGTAACATGCTCATAGGAGGGATAGTGGGCTTCTTCCAGCACTTAGCTAGCACACATCTAGCTGCATGAAGAATGTGGAGAACAAGACTATTCGCATGACTACTGATTTTAGACAAAGGAAGGCCCAACAATGCCGTCCAGGGGCCCAGTGTGACTTGGGTGCCAAGAACAGAACCAATCAATTGCTCCACTTGGACCCAGAAGGAGTGAATTTTGGGGCAGGACCACCAGATGTGTTTGATGTCGCCAGTCCGACCACACTCCCGCCAACACAGTGGGGGAGGACCCAGGGAAAATCCTATGCAATGTCGCCGGGACCAGATACCATCTGGTATATACTTTATAGGAGTTTTTCTTAATTAGCGAGGATATAGAGGACTGGGCGACATTCTGCCTAATGACCTCCCAGGAATCCTCCCCAGGTGGGGGGCCCAAGTCCGGCTCCCACTTACTCTCATGCGGCAGTGTGTCTGCTGATTTTAGGGAGCGTAACAAACTATACAATAGAGATAATACCCTGTCGCATAGGAGAGTAGACACAGAGTCGTTCAAAAGGGGTAAGTTGGCGGATAACCTTGGATTTTGGAAGGGAATTTAAAAAAGAGCGGAGTTGTAGAAATTCGTATAGAACAGGTTGGAGGATATCATATTTGTCACTTAGAGCGTTTAAAGAGCGCCACGAAGAACCTTCAATAAAATCAAAAACCAGTTCCGGGCGTGGGTTCAGGTGAAACCACGAATGGGAACATAAGGCGGAGCCAGGGGGGAAATCCTGGTTATCCCAAATAGAGGTGATGGGGGATGGGAACGTAGAGAGACCATAATGTCGAATGCAGAAAGACCATAGGGAGCAAGTGAGTTTTGTAGTGGGAGCGTATGATTGTATCTTCTGATTAGGGTTAAGGGGTGCAAGTAAGGAAACTAGGGTAGAGACCTTGGCCGACAGGAGTTCAATTTGTATCCAAGGCAGGTGGGGTGTACGGGAGAACCAGGTGAGGGCCTGGCTCAAATGAGTGGCATGATAGTATTTGCGGATATCCGGTAAGCCTCTGCTACCCGCCACCGGATCCCTTATCAAGGTAGAGGTCTTAACTCTGGGAGGTTTATTGGCCCATATAAATTTTAGGAAGAGTTTCTGCATTTGACATAGAGCCGCTGCGGGGATGCGTACCGGTATCGTTTGGATCAGATATAAAAGCCTGGGTAAGATGTTCATTTTCACTGGGACTATACGTCCAAACCAGGTCATCACCTGTTTGTCCCAAGCTTGTAGATCCGATTCAATACACTTAAAAAGGGTTGGGAAATTTTCTGAATACAGAGACCCATAGGAATTCGTGATGAACACACCTAGATATTTAATTTTCTTGGAGCGCCAAGTGAAGTTAAAGTTAGCGGCAAAATTTAAGTGAATTTTTGTACTACATAAACGAAAAACTTATTATATGAGAAGAAGTCAGTAGCTTATTAAAAATAATGACATGATATGGAGGAGACTCCCTATTAGCTTGTTAGGCTAAGGAATTCACACCTGCAGATTTATAATTGCTAGTGTTTTTTGGCAAGATTCCCAGATATTGGCAAGACGCCCGGAAAATGACCTTAAAGCATTTTTGAAGGAATTAAAACCGTTTTAAATATAAAATCATCTTTATAACTGTTGTAAGCTTTGTATTTAATAACTAAAAGCATGTATAATGAGATTATATATATATATATATATATATATATATATATATATACACATACACACACACACTGCTCAAAAAAATAAAGGGAACACTTAAACAACACAATGTAACTCCAAGTCAATCACACTTCTGTGAAATCAAACTGTCCACTTAGGAAGCAACACTGATTGACAATCAATTTCACATGCTGTTGTGCAAATGGAATAGACAACAGGTGGAAATTATAGGCAATTAGCAAGACACCCCCAGTAAAGGAGTTGTTCTGCAGGTGGTGACCACAGACCACTTCTCAGCTCCTATGCTTTCTGGCTAATGTTTTGGTCACTTTTGAAAGCTGGCGGTGCTTTCACTCTAGTGGTAGCATGAGACGGAGTCTACAACCCACACAAGTGGCTCAGGTAGTGCAGCTCATCCAGGATGGCACATCAATGCGAGCTGTGGCAAGAAGGTTTGCGGTGTCTGTCAGCGTAGTGTCCAGAGCATGAAGGCGCTACCAGGAGACAGGCCAGTACATCAGGAGACGTGGAGGAGGGCAACAACCCAGCAGCAGAACCGATACCTCCACCTTTGTGCAAGGAGGAACAGGAGGAGCACTGCCAGAGCCCTGCAAAATGACCTCCAGCAAGCCACAAATGTGCATGTGTCTACTCAAACGATCAGAAACAGACTCCATAAGGGTGGTATGAGGGCCAGACGTCCACAGGTGGGGGTTGTGTTTACAGCCCAACACCGTGCAGGACGTTTGGCATTTGCCAGAGAACACCAAGATTGGCAAATTTGCCACTGGCGCCCTGTGCTCTTCACAGATGAAAGCAGGTTCTCACTGAGCACATGTGACAGACGTGACAGAGTCTGGAGACGCCAAGGAGAACGTTCTGCTGCCTGCAATATCCTCCAGCATGATCGGTTTGGCAGTGAGTCAGTAATGGTGTGGGGTGGCATTTCTTTGGGGGGCCGCACAGCCCTCCATGTGCTCGCCAGAGGTAGCCTGACTGCCATTAGGTACCGAGATGAGATTATCAGACCCCTTGTGAGACCATATGCTGGTGCGGTTGGCCCTGGGTTCCTCCTAATGCAAGACAATGCTAGACCTCATGTGGCTGGAGTGTGTCAGCAGTTCCTGCAAGACGAAGGCATTGATGCTATGGACTGGCCCGCCCATTCCCCAGACCGGAATCCAATTGAGCACATCTGGGACATCATGTCTCGCTCCATCCACCAACGCCACGTTGCACCACAGACTGTCCAGGAGTTGGCAGATGCTTTAGTCCAGGTCTGGGAGGAGATCCCTCAGGAGACCATCTGCCACCTCATCAGGAGCACTCATCAGGAGCATGCCCAGGCGTTGTAGGGAGGTCATACAGGCACGTGGAGGCCACACTCACTACTGTTCAGATCTAAGATGTGTTGTTTAAGTGTACCCTTTATTTTTTTGAGCAGTATATAAATTATATATATATATATATATATATATATATATAATAAGTTTCAACCCAATAAGCAGTTATGTGATTCTAGGTTTCATAATTTGGTATTGATTAGAATGTTCATTGCAATAAATCAATCAACATAGCCACCTAGTATATATAATTTCCTTAAATGAATTACATAGATATTTCTGTGAGAAACTATTTTGTTAAGAGCAATATGATTTCTCCAGCTGCAGTCACAAAGACATTTAGTTAACACCCAGGCTGAGATGAAACTTTAATTGCGTATGAGAACATTAAAGGAGTATGTTTTGGAATATCAGGTGGCAATAGAAAGAAGGCTTTCAAGATTAATGTCCAGATGGCGATAAAAATAAGGCCATCTCATTAATGAGCAAATACTGCTAAGAATATACATACAGGAATGCTAGAATTGGTTCCTTTAAGTCATTGTTTATCTTTGCACACGGTGTAATTTGATTGGCTTACACACTGCCATACCTTTATTCCTTTGTTCCTTTGTGTATAAATAAAGGCTCCTAGAGCAACGAGTCAGATCAGAAATGACTTGCTGAGCTTCTACATATCTCCTGTGTGTTGTCTACTTAATTCTGGTCTCCAGCCAGCTGCTAAGTACAGAACCATTGACTGATGTTCAAGGGTATTAAACAGATGACCGAAGGACGTTGATATATGGAGTCTATCTCCAACAGACCCGATCTATACCCCGTGGTACTAAACTACAGTTCCCCAGTATCCACTAGGACGTAAGAGAAATGGGAGAATATGACAAATACAATATGCTTGGGGTGTTTCTTCAGCAGAATCATGAAAAGTACAACGCTGACATATAGGGGGAAATTCAATTAGGTGCGAGTGTGGGCCCACAAGGCACATTCACCGCAAATTCGAATCACCAATTACATTAGCAATTAAATTCCAAACTTGCATTTTTCTTCAGAGTAAATTCTTCTGGCTTATTCACCCCCCTGAGCAGGTGGAAAGGCCGGGAAAATCTATAGTTTAAAAGTAAAAATGACGGAACTTGTTTCAGAATCCCTTGGACAATCCCCCCCCTCTCCCCTACTCCTCAATGACTAATTTGGCATTTGGAAGTATTCAATTAGATCAAGTGGGACAATAATTACATGCCCTTTTTTGGGTAAAAAGAAAAAAAAAATGGTCTCAAAGTACCCCAAAATCAACTTTGTTAGTTTATGCACCCCAAATGTAATTAAATTATTTAGTTCAATAAAAAAAAAAAAAAATTGCTTATTTTATTAGATTTTAAAAAGAATTCCTTAAATGACCCTTAAATCACTTTTTCCACTTTATTTTGTAATTAAACAATATTCATAAGCCTTTTACATTATTTTACTTACAGCCATTTGACCCATTTTGAAAGTACAGTACTTTCCTGACGCCACTATCAGTCTTCTATGTGATTTTGCTAACGAAGTCGTCACATTGTGGGGCCCAGGGAGGTCTCCCAACTTTTTCATGCTCTTTTCCCAATTCGCTTTTTGGAGGAAATTTGCACAACCTCCCGCTGAGTCGCATATAACTGAATTCCCCCTCAGACTAAACGGGACATTTTCACCTTTTTTTTTTGCCCAATGCAAAGCAGAGATACTTTGAAGTGATCAGTCGCTGGAGTTCAGCCTCTTGATATAACCCCAAGTAAAATACAGACATTACACAAAACACATAAAATGATGCTTTTATTGCAATAACCTCATCAGATGTGTAAGCTGGGTGGATCTGGTTTGCTCATCCGCAGATATTGCTATATATGTTGTGTACCAATACCGACGCTTGCATACTTCATGGATAAAATACCTGGAAATTATCTGTTTGATAAAATAAATAGGAATAAAAGGGCATTATATGTCATACCTCTAACCCAAAGGACCCATTTGCCCATGGCCAAACATAAATAAGATGATTTAGGGGTGTAAGTAAAGGGACAAGACATGAAGCTGCCAGAATTATCTGGTCCTATTATGGTGAAGACAACTGGAAGATCGGCAAAGCTGAAAGTGGTACGTTTAATTATAGCATAATATATGCCAAAGTATATTCACGATAATTAACTAAAACATTGCAGTTCTAAAAATTGGTTTACCAATTCCACAACTGTCATCTTTACTACAAGACCAGGTCCGAAGCATGGGCTGGGACATTCATTCAATGCAGAGTGTATGATTCATACCCTGCAGCAGATCACATTACTTGCAGAATTCATTGAAATGTTTGAACATTAAGAGATGTCACATGACTACAGACACTCCTCACAGACGTTACCCAGACAGGAGGGTATGATCATGTGCTGCGCCAGGATGACTGAAGGGCATGACTACAGACACTCCTCATAGACGTTACCCAGACAGGAGGGTATGATCATGTGCTGCGCCAGGATGACAGAAGGACATGATTTGGGGACTACTAAACTAACAGCACTGAGCTGCTGACGTGGGACATTCTGTTAAGTTTAATACATCTCCGTACGACTGCATCAGTACACAGAAGAGGCAGAAACAAATCCAGAATTGTATCACAAATAGTGCAACGGTTACTCTGATAAAGAAGTGTCAGCTCTCTACTAGAGTTTGGGCAGAGACCCCGGAGGTGCAAGAACAATGGCGAACACATAGAAAAGTCCAACTAACAGGTTCAGCTTGGCCGTTTTCTGTGGGATCCTGGCAAAGTTCTGGCTTCTAAACTGTCGCTCCAGAGAAAATGCCAGAGGGATGGTGAGGAGCGGCAGGGCCATGCTGATGGCGTAACGTGTGGCCAGCAGACAGAAGATGACGTAGGGCAGAAACACCAGCAGGTTGTACAGCATGTAGGACAGCGTTGGGCCGATGAGGATAGCCATGGTGACGATGCCAGCTTGTCGGTCTGACTCCATGTCCCGGGTGTTGTTGCTGTGAAGGATGGCTTCAGTGCTCAGAGCCAGGGGCACCGCGTACAGCAAAGGTGTGACTGACAGGTATCCGACCTGTACCGCATGGGCAAACATGACCGCCAGCGGCCCGAACGTAATGAGGATCACCAAGTCTCCCAGAGCCACATACTTAAATCCAATTCCTGTGAGAAACACAGACCTGTTATACCGCATAGTAATGTCCACAGCGTTCCCCCAACACACTACTCTCCACACATCAACCCTGCCAATATCCCCGAGATCTGTATCCAAGTACATCCACATTACCAGGCAGATGCTATCACACGTCGTCTTATCCTGGAGCTGGTACACTCCCCCTTATAATCTCATGCCTTGCACCCTTCTACTTGCTGGTGTTCCCCTTTACCTTACTCTCACACCACTGCCCGGCCTCTACCGGATCCCTATTCTATACAGAATTCATTTTAAACTTCTCACCTGTAAAGCTCTCGCCCTCCAGCCTAATATCTCTCCGTGCTGTCCATTCAGTGCCCACTGCCTCTCATTCCCATCTACAAGACTTTTACTGCACTACCCCTAGACTGTGGCACGCTCCCTCCCTCTCTGCAATAAACACTTCCCCCAGCCAATCCCTGAATACGTTCTCTACCTTCCCTCCTCGCGTCTCTCCATTGTAGAATGGCCCTCATTCCGAGTTGATCGCTCACTAGCTACTTTTAGCAGCCGTGCAAACGCATAGTCGCCGCCCACGGAGGAGTGTATTTTCGTTTTGCAAGTGTGAGAACGCCTGTGCAGCCGAGCGGGAAGAAAGAAGTTTTTTGCAGTTTCTGAGTAGCTTTGGACTTACTCAGCCGCTGCGATCACTTCAATCTTTTTGGTCCCGGAATTGACGTCAGACACCCGCCCTGCAAACGCCTGGACACGCCTGAGTTTTTCCAACCACTCCCAGAAAATGGTCAGTTGACACCCACAAACGCCCTCTTCCTGTCAATCTCCTTGCGATCGGCTGTGTGAATGGATTCTTCGTTAAATCCATCGCCCAGCAACGATCCGCTTTGTACCCGTACGACGCGTGTGCGCATTCCGGTGCATACGCAGTAGTAACCTGTTCGCTACGCTGCGAAATACAGCAGCGAGCGATCAACTCGGAATGACCCCCAATGTGAGCACTTAACACCCTCCCGCCTCTAAGCTAGTGTAACTCAGCCAATATAATGATGTATATACTGGTAATATACACTAGGACTTTGTACCCATCATCTGTGGGTCACTAGCGGTTGTGCAGTAAATGTGCATTTGTCTCCTTCTCATCTCACTCCCCGTTCTCCCGTCTTTCTCAGTCTCTCCCATCTCCCCCGCTGTTCCTCTGACTCCCCTACGCCCAAGCCATTTCTTCAGTCTTTCCCCGTCTCAACTGTCTCTAACTGTTCCTCCCATCTCCCCTCTGTCCGCATCTCCCATCTCCCCTCTGTCCGCATCTCCCATCTCCCCTCTGTCCGCATCTCCCATCTCCCCTCTGTCCGCATCTCCCCTCTGTCCGCATCTCCCCTCTGTCCGCATCTCCCCTCTGTCCGCATCTCCCCTCTGTCCGCATCTCCCCTCTGTCCGCATCTCCCCTCTGTCCGCATCTCCCATCTCCCCTCTGTCCGCATCTCCCATCTCCCATCTCCCCTCTGTCCGCATCTCCCATCTCCCCTCTGTCCGCATCTCCCATCTCCCCTCTGTCCGCATCTCCCATCTCCCCTCTGTCCGCATCTCCCATCTCCCCTCTGTCCGCATCTCCCATCTCCCCTCTGTCCGCGCGCGGGGGGACAGGGGTGCAGCATACAGCGCAGGGGGACAGGGATTTGGAAGCTGCCATGGGAACACTGCCGTACGGGTCATTGTGAGCCTGCAGCCGCTGTGGAGGTGACAGTAGCGCTTGCAGGACACGCGGCGGTATTGGTTAGTAAATAGAAGCATAAGGAAAGGTTATTACCTCATCAATACAAAGAAGCTGATGATTGTGCTAAGGGGCTGATACAGACCTGAGCGGTGTGGTGCGTGTTCACACAGCAGCGATCAGGTCTGAAGTGCGCATGCGCCAGCACATTGCCGACAGCTGGCGAAGCCCTTCGATCGCCTCTGCCTGATTGACAGGCAGAGGCGGTCGCTCGGCGGGAGGGGGTGGGCCGGCGGCGTTTAGCCGCTGTTTGGGGGGGCGCGGTCCGGGCAACACAGACGTGCCCGGACTGTTGGGTGGCAACGACGATTAGCTCCCTGCCAGCGCACAGGAGCTGCGCTGGCCGGGAGCTACTCCTGAAGTACAGAAGTATCGCCGCTGTGCGATGCTTTTGTTCTCGTGCGACGGGGCCCGACGTGGGGCGGACTATCCCTGTGCTGGGCGTCCCCCCGCATGTCAGTGTGAATTTATCACATCTACGATCAGGTCTGAATTAGCCCCTTTGATTGTAGTGAAGTTGGAAAGTTATTGAGAACAGTAAGTTAGTTTTGGAAACCTACCTCCAGTATAAAGGAAAGAACTTGACAACCCCCCAAAATATATCAGCGCCATGTGCTCCAACTTCAGCTTAGACAGGAAGTACAGGCAGCCCGCGCACACACATCCCAAGGTGTACAGGAAGACCCCAAAGCGGACAACATCTGGGGGCTCCAAGATCTGGTCTACCAGAGTCCTGTCATCACTTTTCTTGTGGTCAATTCCCTTAGAGAAGTCATAGTAAGTGTTCACCAGATTGCCAGCACCGTGTACAGCCAGGACAGCCACAGCACAAACCAAGAAGACCAGAAAGTCCAGAGTACCATCAGAACGATAGGCGAGGGCACTGCCCAACGCCACGGGTATAAGAGAGGCGCTAAAACTCCAAGGACGAAGGGCCAGAACGTAGGAGGCGCATTTCTCTTTCCAGCCAACGCCCTTCAGTACCGCTCTGTCTAGAAGGAGCTGTTCTGCATCATCTGTGGATGAGGTGGAACCTCCGCTGGGGTCACTGAACTCCGCTTCATTAGAGGCCTCTGTGCTGATACTGATGTTCTGGAAGCAGCTGTCAGACTTCATGGTCCCAGTCTAGAATAAAAGAACGGAAGAGCCGTCAGACGCAGCTCGCAGCGGCCGTATATCTGCAAGAAACACAACACGTTCTAAGCAGAGGAAATCATTATACACATAGACCAACACACGTAACACCCGATATCCTGGCTGGTATTATACACACACACACACACACACACACACACAAACACAAACACAACACTGGGGAGATGTACAACATAACACCCGATATCCTGGCTGGTATTATACACACACACACACACACACACACACAACACTGGAGAGATGTACAACGTAACACCCGATATCCTGGCTGGTATTATACACACACACACACACACACACACAACACTGGGGAGATGTACAATGTAACACCCCGATATCCTGGCTGGTATTATACACACACAACACTGGGGAGATGTACAATGTAACACCCCGATATCCTGGCTGGTATTATACACACAACACTGGGGAGATGTACAATGTAACACCCGATATCCTGGCTGGTATTATACACACAACACTGGGGAGATGTACAATGTAACACCCGATATCCTGGCTGGTATTATACACACAACACTGGGGAGATGTACAATGTAACACCCGATATCCTGGCTGGTATTATACACACAACACTGGAGAGATGTACAATGTAACACCCGATATCCTGGCTGGTATTATACACACACACACACACACACACACAACACTGGGGAGATGTACAATGTAACACCCCGATATCCTGGCTGGTATTATACACACACACACACACACACAACACTGGGGAGATGTACAATGTAACACCCCGATATCCTGGCTGGTATTATACACACACACTGGGGAGATATACAATGTAACACCCGATATCCTGGCTGGTATTATACACACAACACTGGAGAGATGTACAATGTAACACCCGATATCCTGGCTGGTATTATACACACACACACACACACACAACACTGGGGAGATGTACAATGTAACACCCGATATCCTGGCTGGTATTATACACACACACACACACACACACACACACACACACACAACACTGGGGAGATGTACAATGTAACACCCGATATCCTGGCTGGTATTATACACACACACACACACACACAACACTGGAGAGATGTACAATGTAACACCCGATATCCTGGCTGGTATTATACACACAACACTGGGGAGATGTACAATGTTACACCCGATATCCTGGCTGGTATTATATATACACACACACACACAACACTGGAGAGATGTACAATGTAACACCCGATATCCTGGCTGGTATTATACACAGAACACTGGGGAGATGTACAATGTAACACCCGATATCCTGGCTGGTATTATACACACAACACTGGGGAGATGTACAATGTAACACCCGATATCCTGGCTGGTATTATACACACACACACACAACACTGGGGAGATGTACAATGTAACACCCGATATCCTGGCTGGTATTATACACACAACACTGGGGAGATGTACAATGTAACACCCCGATATCCTGGCTGGTATTATACACAACACTGGGGAGATGTACAATGTAACACCCCGATATCCTGGCTGGTATTATACACACGACACTGGGGAGATGTACAATGTAACACCCCGATATCCTGGCTGGTATTATACACACGACACTGGGGAGAAGTACAATGTAACACCCGATATCCTGGCCGGTATTATACACACACACACACACACACACACACACACACACAACACTGGGGAGATGTATAATGTAACGCTCCGATATCCTGGCTGGTATTATACACACACACACAACACTGGGGAGATGTACAATGTAACACCCGATATCCTGGCTGGTATTATACACACACACACACACACACACACACAACACTGGGGAGATGTACAATGTAACACCCGATATCCTGGCTGGTATTATACACACAACACTGGGGAGATGTACAATGTAACACCCCGATATCCTGGCTGGTATTATACACAACACTGGAGAGATGTACAATGTAACACCCAATATCCTGGCTGGTATTATACACACACACACACACACACACACACACACACACACACTGGAGAGATGTACAATGTAACACCCGATATCCTGGCTGGTATTATACACACAACACTGGGGAGATGTACAATGTAACACCCCGACATCCTGGTTGGTATTATACACACAACACTGGGGAGATGTACAATGTAACACCCGATATCCTGGTTGGTATTATACACACAACACTGGGGAGATGTACAATGTAACACCCCGATATCCTGGCTGGTATTATACACAACACTGGGGAGATGTACAATGTAACACCCCGATATCCTGGCTGGTATTATACACAACACTGGGGAGATGTACAATGTAACACCCGATATCCTGGCTGGTATCATACACACAACACTGGGGAGATGTACAATGTAACACCCCGATATCCTGGCTGGTATTATACACACAACACACACACACAACACTGGGGAGATGTACAATGTAACACCCGATATCCTGGCTGGTATTATACACACAACACTGGGGAGATGTACAATGTAACACCCCGATATCCTGGCTGGTATTATACACACAACACTGGGGAGATGTACAATGTAACACCCGATATCCTGGCTGGTATTATACACACAACACTGGGGAGATGTACAATGTAACACCCCGATATCCTGGCTGGTATTATACACACACAACACTGGGGAGATGTACAATGTAACACCCCGATATCCTGGCTGGTATTATACACACAACACTGGGGAGATGTACAATGTAACACCCGATATCCTGGCTGGTATTATACACACAACACTGGGGAGATGTACAATGTAACACCCGATATCCTGGCTGGTATTATACACACAACACTGGGGAGATGTACAATGTAACACCCGATATCCTGGCTGGTATTATACACACAACACTGGGGAGATGTACAATGTAACACCCGATATCCTGGCTGGTATTATACATACACACACACACACACACACAACACTGGGGAGATGTACAATGTAACACTCCGATATCCTGGCTGGTATTATACACACAACACTGGGGAGATGTACAATGTAACACCCGATATCCTGGCTGGTATTATACACACAACACTGGGGAGATGTACAATGTAACACCCGATATCCTGGCTGGTATTATACACACAACACTGGAGAGATGTACAATGTAACACCCGATATCCTGGCTGGTATTATACACACAACACTGGAGAGATGTACAATGTAACACCCCGATATCCTGGCTGGTATTATACACACACACACACACACACACACACACACACACAACACTGGGGAGATGTACAATGTAACACCCCGATATCCTGGCTGGTATTATACACACACACTGGGGAGATATACAATGTAACACCCGATATCCTGGCTGGTATTATACACACACAACACTGGAGAGATGTACAATGTAACACCCGATATCCTGGCTGGTTTTATACACACACAACACTGGGGAGATGTACAATGTAACACCCGATATCCTGGCTGGTATTATACACACACACACACACACACACACACACACACAACACTGGGGAGATGTACAATGTAACACCCGATATCCTGGCTGGTATTATACACACACACACAACACTGGAGAGATGTACAATGTAACACCCGATATCCTGGCTGGTATTATACACACAACACTGGGGAGATGTACAATGTTACACCCGATATCCTGGCTGGTATTATATATACACACACACACAACACTGGAGAGATGTACAATGTAACACCCGATATCCTGGCTGGTATTATACACAGAACACTGGGGAGATGTACAATGTAACACCTGATATCCTGGCTGGTATTATACACACAACACTGGGGAGATGTACAATGTAACACCCGATATCCTGGCTGGTATTATACACACACACACACACACACACACACACACACACACAACACTGGGGAGATGTACAATGTAACACCCGATATCCTGGCTGGTATTATACACACAACACTGGGGAGATGTACAATGTAACACCACGATATCCTGGCTGGTATTATACACAACACTGGGGAGATGTACAATGTAACACCCCGATATCCTGGCTGGTATTATACACAACACTGGGGAGATGTACAATGCAACACCCCGATATCCTGGCTGGTATTATACACACGACACTGGGGAGAAGTACAATGTAACACCCGATATCCTGGCCGGTATTATACACACACACACACACACACACACACACACACACACACACACACACACACACAACACTGGGGAGATGTATAATGTAACGCTCCGATATCCTGGCTGGTATTATACACACACAACACTGGGGAGATGTATAATGTAACGCTCCGATATCCTGGCTGGTATTATACACACACAACACTGGGGAGATGTACAATGTAACACCCGATATCCTGGCTGGTATTATACACACACAACACTGGGGAGATGTACAATGTAACACCCCGATATCCTGGCTGGTATTATACACACAACACTGGGGAGATGTACAATGTAACACCCGATATCCTGGCTGGTATTATACACACAACACTGGGGAGATGTACAATGTAACACCCGATATCCTGGCTGGTATTATACACACAACACTGGGGAGATGTACAATGTAACACCCGATATCCTGGCTGGTATTATACACACAACACTGGGGAGATGTACAATGTAACACCCGATATCCTGGCTGGTATTATACATACACACACACACACACACACACACACACACACACACACACACACAACACTGGGGAGATGTACAATGTAACACTCCGATATCCTGGCTGGTATTATACACACAACACTGGGGAGATGTACAATGTAACACCACGATATCCTGGCTGGTATTATACACACAACACTGGGGAGATGTACAATGTAACACCCCGATATCCTGGCTGGTATTATACACAACACTGGGGAGATGTACAATGTAACACCCGATATCCTGGCTGGTATTATACACACACACACACACACACACACACACACACACATACACACACAACACTGGAGAGATGTACAATGTAACACCCGATAACCTGGCTGGTATTATACACACAACACTGGGGAGATGTACAATGTAACACCCCGACATCCTGGTTGGTATTATACACACAACACTGGGGAGATGTACAATGTAACACCCGATATCCTGGTTGGTATTATACACACAACACCGGGGAGATGTACAATGTAACACCCCGATATCCTGGCTGGTATTATACACAACACTGGGGAGATGTACAATGTAACACCCCGATATCCTGGCTGGTATTATACACAACACTGGGGAGATGTACAATGTAACACCCGATATCCTGGCTGGTATCATACACACAACACTGGGGAGATGTACAATGTAACACCCCGATATCCTGGCTGGTATTATACACACAACACACACACACACAACACTGGGGAGATGTACAATGTAACACCCGATATCCTGGCTGGTATTATACACACAACACTGGGGAGATGTACAATGTAACACCCCGATATCCTGGCTGGTATTATACACACAACACTGGGGAGATGTACAATGTAACACCCGATATCCTGGCTGGTATTATACACAACACTGGGGAGATGTACAATGTAACACCCCGATATCCTGGCTGGTATTATACACACAACACTGGGGAGATGTACAATGTAACACCCGATATCCTGGCTGGTATTATACACACACACACAACACTGGGGAGATGTACAATGTAACACCCGATATCCTGACTGGTATTATACACACAACACTGGGGAGATGTACAATGTAACACCCGATATCCTGGCTGGTATTATACACACACAACACTGGGGAGATGTACAATGTAACACCCCGATATCCTGGCTGGTATTATACACACACACACACACAACACTGGGGAGATGTACAATGTAACACCCCGATATCCTGGCTGGTATTATACACACACACAAACACTGGGGAGATGTACAATGTAACACCCGATATCCTGGCTGGTATTATACACACACACACACACACACAACACTGGGGAGATGTACAATGTAACACCCAGATATCCTGGCTGGTATTATACACACACACACACACACACACAACACTGGGGAGATGTACAATGTAACACCCGATATCCTGGCTGGTATTATACACACACACACAACACTGGGGAGATGTACAATGTAACACCCGATATCCTGGCTGGTATTATACACAACACTGGGGAGATGTACAATGTAACACCCGATATCCTGGCTGGTATTATACACACACACAAACACTGGGGAGATGTACAATGTAACACCCGATATCCTGGCTGGTATTACACACACAACACTGGGGAGATGTACAATGTAACACCCGATATCCTGGCTGATATTATACACACAATACTGGGGAGATGTACAATGTAACACCCCGATATTCTGGCTGGTATTATACACACAACACTGGGGAGATGTACAATGTAACACCCCGATATTCTGGCTGGTATTATATACACACAACACTGGGGAGATGTACAATGTAACACCCCGATATCCTGGCTGGTATTATACACACACACACAACACTGGGGAGATGTACAATGTAACACCCGATATCCTGGCTGGTATTATACACACAACACTGGGGAGATGTACAATGTAACACCCCGACATCCTGGTTGGTATTATACACACAACACTGGGGAGATGTACAATGTAACACCCGATATCCTGGCTGGTATTATATACACACACACACACACACAACACTGGGGAGATGTACAATGTAACACCCGATATCCTGGCTGGTATTATACACACACAACACTGGAGAGATGTACAATGTAACACCCGATATACTAGCTGGTATTATACACACAACACTGGGGAGATGTACAATGTAACACCCGATATCCTGGCTGGTATTATACACAACACTGGGGAGATGTACAATGTAACACCCGATATCCTGGCTGGTATTACACACACAACACTGGGGAGATGTACAATGTAACACCCGATATCCTGGCTGGTATTATACACACACACACACACACACAACACTGGGGAGATGTACAATGTAACACCCGATATCCTGGCTGGTATTATACACACACACACACAACACTAGGGAGATGTACAAATTAACACCCGATATCCTGGCTGGTATTATACACACACAACACTGGGGAGATGTACAATGTAACACCCAGATATCCTGGCTGGTATTATACACACACACACACACATACACACACAACACTGGGGAGATGTACAATGTAACACCCGATATCCTGGCTGGTATTATACACACACACACAACACTGGGGAGATGTACAATGTAACACCCGATATCCTGGCTGGTATTATACACAACACTGGGGAGATGTACAATGTAACACCCGATATCCTGGCTGGTATTATACACACACACAAACACTGGGGAGATGTACAATGTAACACCCGATATCCTGGCTGGTATTATACACACAACACTGGGGAGATGTACAATGTAACACCCCGATATCCTGGCTGGTATTATACACACACACAACACTGGGGAGATGTACAATGTAACACCCAGATATCCTGGCTGGTATTATACACACACACACACACACACACACACACACAACACTGGGGAGATGTACAATGTAACACCCCGATATCCTGGCTGGTATTATACACACACACAACACTGGGGAGATGTACAATGTAACACCCAGATATCCTGGCTGGTATTATACACACACACACACACACACACACACACACACAACACTGGGGAGATGTACAATGTAACACCCGATATCCTGGCTGGTATTATACACACACACAACACTGGGGAGATGTACAATGTAACACCCCGATATCCTGGCTGGTATTATACACACACACAACACTGGGGAGATGTACAATGTAACACCAGATATCCTGGCTGGTATTATACACACACACACACAACCAACACTGGGGAGATGTACAATGTAACACCCGATATCCTGGCTGGTATTATACACACAACACTGGGGAGATGTACAATGTAACACCCCGATATTCTGGCTGGTATTATATACACACAACACTGGGGAGATGTACAATGTAACACCCCGATATCCTGGCTGGTATTATACACACAACACTGGGGAGGAGATGTACAATGTAACACCCGATATCCTGGCTGGTATTATACACACACAACACTGGGGAGATATACAATGTAACACCCGATATCCTGGCTGGTATTATACACACACACACACACACACACACACACACACACACACACACACACACACAACACTGGGGAGATGTACAATGTAACACCCAGATATCCTGGCTGGTATTATACACAACACTGGGGAGATGTACAATGTAACACCCGATATCCTGGCTGGTATTATACACATAACACTGGGGAGATGTACAATGTAACACCCGATATCCTGGCTGGTATTATACACACACACACACACACACACACACACACACACACAACACTGGGGAGATGTACAATGTAACACCCGATATCCTGGCTGGTATTATACACACACACACACACACACACACAACACTGGGGAGATGTACAATGTAACACCCGATATCCTGGCTGGTATTATACACACAACACTGGGGAGATGTACAATGTAACACCCCGATATCCTGGCTGGTATTATACACACAACACTGGGGAGATGTACAATGTAACACCCCGATATCCTGGCTGGTATTATACACAACACTGGGGAGATGTACAATGTAACACCCGATATCCTGGCTGGTATTATACACACAACACTGGGGAGATGTACAATGTAACACCCGATATCCTGGCTGGTATTATACACACAACACTGGGGAGATGTACAATGTAACACCCCGATATCCTGGCTGGTATTATACACAACACTGGGGAGATGTACAATGTAACACCCGATATCCTGGCTGGTATTATACACACAACACTGGGGAGATGTACAATGTAACACCCGATATCCTGGCTGGTATTATACACACAACACTGGGGATATGTACAATGTAACACCCGATATCCTGGCTGGTATTATACACACAACACTGGGGAGATGTACAATGTAACACCCGATATCCTGGCTGGTATTATACACACACAACACTGGGGAGATGTACAATGTAACACCCGATATCCTGGCTGGTATTATACACACAACACTGGGGAGATGTACAATGTAACACCCCGATATCCTGGCTGGTATTATACACACGACACTGGGGAGATGTACAATGTAACACCCCGATATCCTGGCTGGTATTATACACACAACACACAACACTGGGGAGATGTACAATGTAACACCCGATATCCTGGCTGGTATTATACACACAACACTGGGGAGATGTACAATGTAACACCCCGATATCCTGGCTGGTATTATACACACAACACTGGGGAGATGTACAATGTAACACCCGATATCCTGGCTGGTATTATACACAACACTGGGGAGATGTACAATGTAACACCCCGATATCCTGGCTGGTATTATACACACAACACTGGGGAGATGTACAATGTAACACCCGATATCCTGGCTGGTATTATACACACACACACACACACACACACACACACAACACTGGGGAGATGTACAATGTAACACCCGATATCCTGGCTGGTATTATACACACAACACTGGGGAGATGTACAATGTAACACCCCGATATTCTGGCTGGTATTATATACACACAACACTGGGGAGATGTACAATGTAACACTCCGATATCCTGGCTGGTATTATACACACACAACACTGGGGAGATGTACAATGTAACACCCGATATCCTGGCTGGTATTATACACACACACACACACACACACACACACACACACACAACACTGGGGACATGTACAATGTAACACCCGATATCCTGGCTGGCATTATACACACACACACACACACACACAACACTGGGGAGATGTACAATGTAACACCCGATATCCTGGCTGGTATTATACACACACAACACTGGAGAGATGTACAATGTAACACCCGATATACTAGCTGGTATTACACACACAACACTGGGGAGATGTACAATGTAACACCCGATATCCTGGCTGGTATTATACACACACACACAAACACTGGGGAGATGTACAATGTAACACCCGATATCCTGGCTGGTATTACACACACAACACTGGGGAGATGTACAATGTAACACCCCGATATCCTGGCTGGTATTATACACACACAACACTGGGGAGATGTACAATGTAACACCCGATATCCTGGCTGGTATTATACACACACACACACACAACACTAGGGAGATGTACAATGTAACACCCGATATCCTGGCTGGTATTATACACACACAACACTGGGGAGATGTACAATGTAACACCCGATATCCTGGCTGGTATTATACACACACACACAACACTGGGGAGATGTACAATGTAACACCCGATATCCTGGCTGGTATTATACACACACACACACACACACACACACACACACACACACACACACACACAACACTGGGGAGATGTACAATGTAACACTTGATATCCTGGCTGGTATTATACACAACACTGGGGAGATGTACAATGTAACACCCGATATCCTGGCTGGTATTACACACACAACACTGGGGAGATGTACAATGTAACACCCGATATCCTGGCTGATATTATACACACACACACACAACACTGGGGAGATGTACAATGTAACACCCCGATATCCTGGCTGGTATTATACACACACAAACACTGGGGAGATGTACAATGTAACACCCGATATCCTGGCTGATATTATACACACACACACAACACTGGGGAGATGTACAATGTAACACCCAGATATCCTGGCTGGTATTATACACACACACACACACACACACACACACACACACACACACACACACACACAACACTGGGAAGATGTACAATGTAACACCCGATATCCTGGCTGGTATTACACACACACACACAACACTGGGGAGATGTACAATGTAACACCCGATATCCTGGCTGGTATTATACACACAACACTGGGGAGATGTACAATGTAACACCCCGATATTCTGGCTGGTATTATATACACACAACACTGGGGAGATGTACAAAGTAACACCCCGATATCCTGGCTGGTATTATACACACAACACTGGGGAGATGTACAATGTAACACCCGATATCCTGGCTGGTATTATACACACACAACACTGGGGAGATGTACAATGTAACACCCGATATCCTGGCTGGTATTATACACACACACACACACACACAAACACTGGGGAGATGTACAATGTAACACCCGATATCCTGGCTGGTATTATACACACACACACACACACAACACTGGGGAGATGTACAATGTAACACCCGATATCCTGGCTGGTATTATACACAACACTGGGGAGATGTACAATGTAACACCCGATATCCTGGCTGGTATTATACACACACACAAACACTGGGGAGATGTACAATGTAACACCCGATATCCTGGCTGGTATTACACACACAACACTGGGGAGATGTACAATGTAACACCCGATATCCTGGCTGATATTATACACACACACACACAACACTGGGGAGATGTACAATGTAACACCCCGATATCCTGGCTGGTATTATACACACACACAAACACTGGGGAGATGTACAATGTAACACCCGATATCCTGGCTGATATTATACACACACAACACTGGGGAGATGTACAATGTAACACTCAGATATCCTGGCTGGTATTATACACACACACACACAC
>NW_026967473.1:1120000-1172500 GCF_028390025.1 Pseudophryne corroboree | reverse complement strand
GTAACACCCGATATCCTGGCTGGTATTATACACAACACTGGGGAGATGTACAATGTAACACCCGATATCCTGGCTGGTATTATACACACACTGGGGAGATGTATAATGTAACACCCGATATCCTGGCTGGTATTATATACACACACACACACACACACACACACACACACACACACACACACACACACACAACACTGAGGAGATGTACAATGTAACACCCGATATCCTGGCTGGTATTATATACACACACACACACACACAACACTGGGGAGATGTACAATGTAACACCCAGATATCCTGGCTGGTATTATATACACACACACACACAACACTGGGGAGATGTACAATGTAACACCCGATATCCTGGCTGGTATTACACACACAACACTGGGGAGATGTACAATGTAACACCCGATATCCTGGCTGGTATTATACATACACACACACACACACACACAACACTGGGGAGATGTACAATGTAACACCCGATATCCTGGCTGGTATTATACACACAACACTGGGGAGATGTACAATATAACACCCGATATCCTGGCTGGTATTATACACACACAACACTGGGGAGATGTACAATGTAACACCCGATATCCTGGCTGGTATTATACACACACACACACACACACAACACTGGGGAGATGTACAATGTAACACCCGATATCCTGGCTGGTATTATACACACAACACTGGGGAGATGTACAATGTAACACCCCGATATCCTGGCTGGTATTATACACAACACTGGGGAGATGTACAATGTAACACCCGATATCCTGGCTGGTATTATACACACAACACTGGGGAGATGTACAATGTAACACCCGATATCCTGGCTGGTATTATACACACAACACTGGGGAGATGTACAATGTAACACCCCGATATCCTGGCTGGTATTATACACAACACTGGGGAGATGTACAATGTAACACCCGATATCCTGGCTGGTATTATACACACAACACTGGGGAGATGTACAATGTAACACCCGATATCCTGGCTGGTATTATACACACAACACTGGGGAGATGTACAATGTAACACCCCGATATCCTGGCTGGTATTATACACACAACACTGGGGAGATGTACAATGTAACACCCGATATCCTGGCTGGTATTATACACACACACACACACAACACTGGGGAGATGTACAATCTAACACCCGATATCCTGGCTGGTATTATACACACAACATTGGGGAGATGTACAATGTAACACCCCGATATCCTGGCTGGTATTATACACAACACTGGGGAGATGTACAATGTAACACCCGATATCCTGGCTGGTATTATACACACAACACTGGGGAGATGTACAATGTAACACCCGATATCCTGGCTGGTATTATACACACAACACTGGGGAGATGTACAATGTAACACCCGATATCCTGGCTGGTATTATACACACAACACTGGGGAGATGTACAATGTAACACCCGATATCCTGGCTGGTATTATACACACAACACTGGGGAGATGTACAATGTAACACCCCGATATCCTGGCTGGTATTATACACAACACTGGGGAGATGTACAATGTAACACCCGATATCCTGGCTGGTATTATACACACAACACTGGGGAGATGTACAATGTAACACCCGATATCCTGGCTGGTATTATACACACAACACTGGGGAGATGTACAATGTAACACCCGATATCCTGGCTGGTATTATACACACAACACTGGGGAGATGTACAATGTAACACCCGATATCCTGGCTGGTATTATACACACACAACACTGGGGAGATGTACAATGTAACACCCGATATCCTGGCTGGTATTATACACACACACACAACACTGGGGAGATGTACAATGTAACACCCGATATCCTGGCTGGTATTATACACACAACACTGGGGAGATGTACAATGTAACACCCGATATCCTGGCTGGTATTATACCCCCAACACTGGGGAGATGTACAATGTAACACCCGATATCCTGGCTGGTATTATACACAACACTGGGGAGATGTACAATGTAACACCCGATATCCTGGCTGGTATTATACACACACTGGGGAGATGTATAATGTAACACCCGATATCCTGGCTGGTATTATATACACACACACACACACACACACACAACACTGAGGAGATGTACAATGTAACACCCGATATCCTGGCTGGTATTATACACACACACACACAACACTGGGGAGATGTACAATGTAACACCCAGATATCCTGGCTGGTATTATATACACACACACACACAACACTGGGGAGATGTACAATGTAACACCCGATATCCTGGCTGGTATTACACACACAACACTGGGGAGATGTACAATGTAACACCCGATATCCTGGCTGGTATTATACATACACACACACACACACACAACACTGGGGAGATGTACAATGTAACACCCGATATCCTGGCTGGTATTATACACACAACACTGGGGAGATGTACAATGTAACACCCGATATCCTGGCTGGTATTATACACACACACACACACACACACACACACACACACACACACACACACACACACACACACAACACTGGGGAGATGTACAATGTAACACCCGATATCCTGGCTGGTATTATACACACAACACTGGGGAGATGTACAATGTAACACCCCGATATCCTGGCTGGTATTATACACAACACTGGGGAGATGTACAATGTAACACCCGATATCCTGGCTGGTATTATACACACAACACTGGGGAGATGTACAATGTAACACCCGATATCCTGGCTGGTATTATACACACAACACTGGGGAGATGTACAATGTAACACCCCGATATCCTGGCTGGTATTATACACAACACTGGGGAGATGTACAATGTAACACCCGATATCCTGGCTGGTATTATACACACAACACTGGGGAGATGTACAATGTAACACCCGATATCCTGGCTGGTATTATACACACACACACACACACACACACACAACACTGGGGAGATGTACAATCTAACACCCCGATATCCTGGCTGGTATTATACACACAACACTGGGGAGATGTACAATGTAACACCCCGATATCCTGGCTGGTATTATACACAACACTGGGGAGATGTACAATGTAACACCCGATATCCTGGCTGGTATTATACACACAACACTGGGGAGATGTACAATGTAACACCCGATATCCTGGCTGGTATTATACACACAACACAGGGGAGATGTACAATGTAACACCCGATATCCTGGCTGGTATTATACACACAACACTGGGGAGATGTACAATGTAACACCCGATATCCTGGCTGGTATTATACACACAACACAGGGGAGATGTACAATGTAACACCCGATATCCTGGCTGGTATTATACACACAACACTGGGGAGATGTACAATGTAACACCCGATATCCTGGCTGGTATTATACACACAACACTGGGGAGATGTACAATGTAACACCCCGATATCCTGGCTGGTATTATACACAACACTGGGGAGATGTACAATGTAACACCCGATATCCTGGCTGGTATTATACACACAACACTGGGGAGATGTACAATGTAACACCCGATATCCTGGCTGGTATTATACACACAACACTGGGGAGATGTACAATGTAACACCCGATATCCTGGCTGGTATTATACACACAACACTGGGGAGATGTACAATGTAACACCCGATATCCTGGCTGGTATTATACACACACAACACTGGGGAGATGTACAATGTAACACCCGATATCCTGGCTGGTATTATATACACACACACACAACACTGGGGAGATGTACAATGTAACACCCGATATCCTGGCTGGTATTATACACACACAACACTGGAGAGATGTACAATGTAACACCCGATATACTAGCTGGTATTATACACACAACACTGGGGAGATGTACAATGTAACACCCGATATCCTGGCTGGTATTATACACAACACTGGGGAGATGTACAATGTAACACCCGATATCCTGGCTGGTATTATACACACACACACACACACAAACACTGGGGAGATGTACAATGTAACACCCGATATCCTGGCTGGTATTACAGACACAACACTGGGGATATGTACAATGTAACACCCCGATATCCTGGCTGGTATTTTACACACAAAACACTGGGGAGATGTACAATGTAACACCCGATATCCAGGCTGGTATTATACACACACACACACACACACACACACACACACACACACAACACTGGGGAGATGTACAATGTAACACCCGATATCCTGGCTGGTATTATACACACACACACACAACACTAGGGAGATGTACAATGTAACACCCGATATCCTGGCTGGTATTATACACACACACACACACACACACAACACTGGGGAGATGTACAATGTAACACCCAGATATCCTGGCTGGTATTATACACACACACACACACACACACACACACACACACACACACACACACACACTGGGGAGATGTACAATGTAACACCCGATATCCTGGCTGGTATTATACACACACAACACTGGGGAGATGTACAATGTAACACCCGATATCCTGGCTGGTATTATACACAACACTGGGGAGATGTACAATGTAACACCCGATATCCTGGCTGGTATTATACACACACACAAACACTGGGGAGATGTACAATGTAACACCCGATATCCTGGCTGGTATTACACACACAACACTGGGGAGATGTACAATGTAACACCCGATATCCTGGCTGATATTATACACACACACACACACACACACACACAACACTGGGGAGATGTACAATGTAACACCCCGATATCCAGGCTGGTATTATACACACACACACACACACAAACACTGGGGAGATGTACAATGTAACACCCGATATCCTGGCTGATATTATACACACACACAACACTGGGGAGATGTACAATGTAACACCCAGATATCCTGGCTGGTATTATACACACACACACACACACACAACACTGGGGAGATGTACAATGTAACACCCGATATCCTGGCTGGTATTACACACACACACACACAACACTGGGGAGATGTACAATGTAACACCCGATATCCTGGCTGGTATTATACACACACACACAACCAACACTGGGGAGATGTACAATGTAACACCCGATATCCTGGCTGGTATTATACACACAACACTGGGGAGATGTACAATGTAACACCCCGATATTCTGGCTGGTATTATATACACACAACACTGGGGAGATGTACAATGTAACACCCCGATATCCTGGCTGGTATTATACACACAACACTGGGGAGATGTACAATGTAACACCCGATATCCTGGCTGGTATTATACACACACAACACTGGGGAGATGTACAATGTAACACCCGATATCCTGGCTGGTATTATACACACACACACACACACACACACACAACACTGGGGAGATGTACAATGTAACACCCGATATCCTGGCTGGTATTATACACACACACACACACACAACACTGGGGAGATGTACAATGTAACACCCGATATACTAGCTGGTATTATACACACAACACTGGGGAGATGTACAATGTAACACCCCGATATCCTGGCTGGTATTATACACACAACACTGGGGAGATGTACAATGTAACACCCTGATATCCTGGCTGGTATTATACACACACAACACTGGGGAGATGTACAATGTAACACCCAGATATCCTGGCTGGTATTATACACAACACTGGGGAGATGTACAATGTAACACCCGATATCCTGGCTGATATTATACACACACAACACTGGGGAGATGTACAATGTAACACCCGATATCCTGGCTGGTATTATACACATAACACTGGGGAGATGTACAATGTAACACCCGATATCCTGGCTGGTATTATACACACACACACACACAACACTGGGGAGATGTACAATGTAACACCCGATATCCTGGCTGGTATTATACACATACACAAACACACACACACACACACACACACAACACTAGGGAGATGTACAATGTAACACCCGATATCCTGGCTGGTATTATACACACACAACACTGGGGAGATGTACAATGTAACACCCAGATATCCTGGCTGGTATTATACACACACACACACACACAACACTGGGGAGATGTACAATGTAACACCCGATATCCTGGCTGGTATTATACACACACACACACACACACAACACTGGGGAGATGTACAATGTAACACCCGATATCCTGGCTGGTATTATACACACAACACTGGGGAGATGTACAATGTAACACCCGATATCCTGGCTGGTATTATACACACAACACTGGGGAGATGTACAATGTAACACCCCGATATCCTGGCTGGTATTATACACAACACTGGGGAGATGTACAATGTAACACCCGATATCCTGGCTGGTATTATACACACAACACTGGGGAGATGTACAATGTAACACCCCGATATCCTGGCTGGTATTATACACAACACTGGGGAGATGTACAATGTAACACCCGATATCCTGGCTGGTATTATACACACAACACTGGGGAGATGTACAATGTAACACCCGATATCCTGGCTGGTATTATACACACAACACTGGGGAGATGTACAATGTAACACCCCGATATCCTGGCTGGTATTATACACACACAACACTGGGGAGATGTACAATGTAACACCCGATATCCTGGCTGGTATTATACACACACACACACACACACACACACAACACTGGGGAGATGTACAATGTAACACCCGATATCCTGGCTGGTATTATACACACAACACTGGGGAGATGTACAATGTAACACCCGATATCCTGGCTGGTATTATACACACAACACTGGGGAGATGTACAATGTAACACCCGATATCCTGGCTGGTATTATACACACAACACTGGGGAGATGTACAATGTAACACCCGATATCCTGGCTGGTATTATACACACAACACTGGGGAGATGTACAATGTAACACCCGATATCCTGGCTGGTATTATACACACACAACACTGGGGAGATGTACAATGTAACACCCGATATCCTGGCTGGTATTATACACACACACACAACACTGGGGAGATGTACAATGTAACACCCGATATCCTGGCTGGTATTATACACACACACAACACTGGGGAGATGTACAATGTAACACCCGATATCCTGGCTGGTATTATACACACAACACTGGGGAGATGTACAATGTAACACCCGATATCCTGGCTGGTATTATACACACACACACACAACACTGGGGAGATGTACAATGTAACACCCGATATCCTGGCTGGTATTATACACACAACACTGGGGAGATGTACAATGTAACACCCGATATCCTGGCTGGTATTATACACACACAACACTGGGGAGATGTACAATGTAACACCCGATATCCTGGCTGGTATTATACCCCCAACACTGGGGAGATGTACAATGTAACACCCGATATCCTGGCTGGTATTATACACAACACTGGGGAGATGTACAATGTAACACCCGATATCCTGGCTGGTATTATACACACACTGGGGAGATGTATAATGTAACACCCGATATCCTGGCTGGTATTATATACACACACACACACACACACACACACAACACTGAGGAGATGTACAATGTAACACCCGATATCCTGGCTGGTATTATACACACACACACACAACACTGGGGAGATGTACAATGTAACACCCAGATATCCTGGCTGGTATTATATACACACACACACACACACACAACACTGGGGAGATGTACAATGTAACACCCGATATCCTGGCTGGTATTACACACACAACACTGGGGAGATGTACAATGTAACACCCGATATCCTGGCTGGTATTATACATACACACACACACACACACAACACTGGGGAGATGTACAATGTAACACCCGATATCCTGGCTGGTATTATACACACAACACTGGGGAGATGTACAATGTAACACCCGATATCCTGGCTGGTATTATACACACACACACACACACACACACACACACACACACACACACACACAACACTGGGGAGATGTACAATGTAACACCCGATATCCTGGCTGGTATTATACACACAACACTGGGGAGATGTACAATGTAACACCCCGATATCCTGGCTGGTATTATACACAACACTGGGGAGATGTACAATGTAACACCCGATATCCTGGCTGGTATTATACACACAACACTGGGGAGATGTACAATGTAACACCCGATATCCTGGCTGGTATTATACACACAACACTGGGGAGATGTACAATGTAACACCCCGATATCCTGGCTGGTATTATACACAACACTGGGGAGATGTACAATGTAACACCCGATATCCTGGCTGGTATTATACACACAACACTGGGGAGATGTACAATGTAACACCCGATATCCTGGCTGGTATTATACACACACACACACACACACACACAACACTGGGGAGATGTACAATCTAACACCCCGATATCCTGGCTGGTATTATACACACAACACTGGGGAGATGTACAATGTAACACCCCGATATCCTGGCTGGTATTATACACAACACTGGGGAGATGTACAATGTAACACCCGATATCCTGGCTGGTATTATACACACAACACTGGGGAGATGTACAATGTAACACCCGATATCCTGGCTGGTATTATACACACAACACAGGGGAGATGTACAATGTAACACCCGATATCCTGGCTGGTATTATACACACAACACTGGGGAGATGTACAATGTAACACCCGATATCCTGGCTGGTATTATACACACAACACAGGGGAGATGTACAATGTAACACCCGATATCCTGGCTGGTATTATACACACAACACTGGGGAGATGTACAATGTAACACCCGATATCCTGGCTGGTATTATACACACAACACTGGGGAGATGTACAATGTAACACCCCGATATCCTGGCTGGTATTATACACAACACTGGGGAGATGTACAATGTAACACCCGATATCCTGGCTGGTATTATACACACAACACTGGGGAGATGTACAATGTAACACCCGATATCCTGGCTGGTATTATACACACAACACTGGGGAGATGTACAATGTAACACCCGATATCCTGGCTGGTATTATACACACAACACTGGGGAGATGTACAATGTAACACCCGATATCCTGGCTGGTATTATACACACACAACACTGGGGAGATGTACAATGTAACACCCGATATCCTGGCTGGTATTATATACACACACACACAACACTGGGGAGATGTACAATGTAACACCCGATATCCTGGCTGGTATTATACACACACAACACTGGAGAGATGTACAATGTAACACCCGATATACTAGCTGGTATTATACACACAACACTGGGGAGATGTACAATGTAACACCCGATATCCTGGCTGGTATTATACACAACACTGGGGAGATGTACAATGTAACACCCGATATCCTGGCTGGTATTATACACACACACACACACACACAAACACTGGGGAGATGTACAATGTAACACCCGATATCCTGGCTGGTATTACAGACACAACACTGGGGATATGTGTCACGAACCTCGGGCAGCGGCGACCGCGCTTGTCCCTGCGGGTGGCCTGGTCTGCCCGGCGCCTCTCTTCCCCTGTCAGTCTCCGGCTTCAGCGGCGGGTCGGCGCTGCTCTCCGGCGGCTTCCCGGAAGCAAGGGCGCCGCCATCACAAGCAAGGGCAAGGAGGCGGAGCAGGTCTGACGTCACCTGCCTGCTCCGCCAATCAGGCTAGGGCGGGGAATTTAAAATCAGATACCAGGCAGAGATCCGATGCCTGAGTATCTTCGTTTCTCCTGTGGAAGCTATGATCCAGAGCTCCCTCGTCCCTGCAAGCATCCTGTGCTTCCAAGCATCCTGTCCCTGCAAGCATCCTGTGCTTCCAAGCATCCTGTCCCTGCAAGCATCCTGTGCCTACAAGCAACCTGTGCTTCCAAGCATCCTGTGCCTACAAGCACCTCCGTGCCTCCAGTTACCTCCGTGTCTCCAAGCACCTCGTGCCTCCAAGCACCTCCGTGCCTCCAAGCACCTCCGTGCCTCCAAGCACCTCGTGCCTCCAAGCACCTCGTGCCTCCAAGCACCTCCGCGCCTCAAGCACCTCCGTGCCTCCAGTTACCTCCGTGCCTCCAGTTACCTCCGTGCCTCCAGTTACCTCCGTGCCTCCAAGCACCTCCGTGCCTCCAAGCACCTCGTGCCTCCAAGCACCTCGTGCCTCCAAGCACCTCCGCGCCTCAAGCACCTCCGTGCCTCCAGTTACCTCCGTGCCTCCAGTTACCTCCGTGCCTCCAGTTACCTCCGTGCCTCCAAGCACCTCCGTGCCTCCAAGCACCTCGTGCCTCCAAGCACCCCGTGCCTCCAAGCACCTCCGCGCCTCAAAGCACCTCCGTGCCTCCAGTTACCTCCGTGTCTCCAAGCACCTCGTGCCTCCAAGCACCTCGTCCCTCCAAACACCTCGGTGTCTCCAAACACCTCCGTGCCTCCAAGCACCTCCGTGCCTCCAAACACCTCCGTGCCTCCAAGGGTCTCCCAGCACTCCCTGTACTCCCAGTACCTCAGTGCCTTCAATACCACAGTGTCTCCAATATCTCAGTACCCCAGCCTTCATTATTTCTACAAGTCTTGTCTTACAGGAGACCTACAAGAATTCCTCTGGGCCTCCCGCCTGCCGTCTTAGTTCTGCATGAGGAAGACCTACATCCGGCCATCTCTACTACGACCCAGTGGCGGTTCCTCTTCCCGGTCATCGGAAGAAGCCCCGAGTCCACAACACTCCCAAACCAGGTCAGTGATAGTATACTCAGGCCACATGGACTCGGGGGATCGGAACACGGACTCTAGTGCCATCCAGAACCTGGCTTCTCGAGTGCAAAGTCAGGAAGCAGCACAAGGTCAGGTGATGCAGTACCTCCAGCAGTTGTCCGGGCGTCTGGATCAGATTCAGGCGTCTCTGGCCTCAGTAATTCCGGCTCCTGTTCCAGCAGTCGCACCAGTTGCCGTTGCCAGCAATGTTCAACCATCGGCCGGTGTCACTCCACGCCTTCAGTTGCCTACTCCGTCCCGCTATAATGGGAATCCCAAAAATTGTCGTGGTTTCTTGAACCAGTGCGAGGTACATTTCGAGCTACTTGCACACAACTTTCCTACAGACCGGTCCAAGGTAGCATATATTATTTCTCTGTTGGAAGGTTCTGCTTTGGATTGGGTGTCTCCATTATGGGAACGATCTGATCCCATGGTTTCCAACTACACCAACTTCATCTCGTCCTTTCGAAGGATTTTCGACGAGCCCGGCAGAATGACCACTGCTTGCTTCCAGTAACTCTAGTCTCCAATTCAGTCTCCAGGTCTTGTGAAGCCCTATTGGATTCCGGAGCTGCAGGGAACTTCGTTTCTTCCTTCTGTGCCCAAAGTTTGGGTTTCAAGTTACGGCCTATCGAGCGGCCAATTTCACTGACGGCTATCAACGGGACTAGAATTTCCAAAGGTCTCATAATGTGGCGCACGGGGCCAGTTAAGCTGCGGGTCGGGGCTCTACATCAGGAAGATTTGGAACTCTTGGTAATCCCAGAAATGCCCCATGATCTGGTTCTTGGAATGCCTTGGCTGAAAAGTCATAACCCCCACATCGATTGGAAGTCGTCACAAATTCTGTCCTGGAGTTCCTTTTGTCACACTAATTGTCTTACTCCTGTTTGTCCGCTCCGTGTTACCTCCAAAACGGATGAAGAGCACATTCCGGAGGCATATCAAGGGTACAAGGACGTATTTTCGGAACAAGCTGCTGACCTGTTACCACCTCACAGGCCTTGGGACTGCCCTATTGACCTTGTCCCAGGGAAGACGCCACCTCGTGGTCGCACATATCCTCTGTCTCTTCCCGAGACTCAAGCCATGTCGGAGTATATTAAGTCCAATATGCTCAAGGGATTCATTCGCCCCTCTTCCTCCCCTGCTGGTGCAGGCTTCTTTTTCGTGAAGAAAAAGGACGGGGGGTTGAGACCATGCATCGACTACCGCGGCCTAAACGACATTACTATTAAGAATAAATACCCCTTGCCACTAATCACAGAGTTATTTGATAGGGTTCGTGGTGCCCGCATTTTTTCAAAACTCGACTTGAGAGGAGCTTATAATCTTATACGCATCCGAGAGGGGGATGAATGGAAGACTGCCTTTAATACCCGAGATGGGCATTACGAATACTTGGTGATGCCGTTTGGTCTTAGTAATGCTCCCGCGGTTTTCCAGGGATTCGTCAACGAAATCTTTCGTGATATGCTGTATCAGAGCGTTGTGGTATATCTGGACGACATACTGATTTTTTCCAAGAATCTTGTCGAACACAGGACTCAAGTCAAAGAGGTGCTACACCGTTTACAAGAGAATCATCTCTACGCCAAGCTTTCCAAATGTACCTTTGAAGTAACATCTATTCCGTTCCTCGGTTATGTCATCTCGGGGACGGAGCTTCGCATGGATCCGGAAAAGTTGTCGGCCATTCGTGATTGGACTCAGCCTCTTTCCCTGAAAGCAATACAAAGGTTCCTGGGCTTTGCGAACTACTACAGGAAATTCATTAAAGGTTTCTCCACCATTGTTGCACCCATTACTGCCCTGACGAGAAAGGGTTCTAATCCTAGTTTGTGGCCTCCGGAAGCCATTGTAGCTTTTTCTCGCTTAAAGTTAGCTTTCACGACGGCTCCAGTTCTCCAACAACCAAATTTCGAGGAACCCTTCTTCTTAGAAGTTGATGCATCTTCAGTCGGGGTGGGGGCTGTCCTCTCCCAGCATTCCTCTGATAAGAAATTACATCCGTGTGGCTTCCACTCTCGTAAATTCTCTCCAGCCGAACGAAATTACTCTATTGGAGACCAGGAACTCTTGGCAATCAAATCTGCCTTGGAAGAATGGAGATATCTTCTAGAAGGGGCTAAACATGTGTTTACCATCTACACGGATCACAAGAATTTACTGTACATCAAATCCGCACAATGTTTGAATCCTCGCCAGGCGAGATGGGCACTTTTCTTTTCCCGATTCTCGTTCATTATCAAGTACCGTGCCGGGACTCTCAATATTAAAGCAGATGCGCTTTCCCGTTCACAGGTTCCCACAGACGAGGATGAACCTCCGGAGCGGGGTTTAATTCTGAATCCAGTTTCTGTCTCTGCTGCTTTAACTACTCCAGCTCCTCCTCCTGGAAGAATGTCCGTACCAGCTAGATTCCGCCCAGGAATACTACGGTGGGTCCATAACTCCAAGTTTTCCGGTCATCCCGGCGCTCAGAAGATGTACAAGTTTCTGCAAAGGTCTTACTGGTGGAACACCATGAGGAAGGATGTACAAGATTGCGTTAATTCATGTCCCCAATGTACACAACATAAATCTCCTCGTCTGCCTCCTGCAGGGTTACTTCGTCCTCTGCCTATCCCTGTGAGACCCTGGACTCACATTTCCATGGACTTCATCACTGACTTGCCCTGTTCCAAGGGTTGCAACACCGTTTGGGTTATCGTTGACCGTTTTTCGAAGATGGCACACTTTGTGCCCTTGACTGGTCTTCCGACAGCACCGAAACTGGCTCTATTGTTTATCCGAGAACATTTTCGTTTGCATGGGTTGCCACAAGAGATTGTTTCTGACCGTGGAGTACAGTTCACCGCCAGGTTTTGGAAAGCCCTTTGTTCAACTCTACACATTAAACTTAAGTTTTCGTCGGCTTATCATCCCCAAACAAATGGACAAACGGAACGAGTCAATCAAGATCTAGAGACTTTTCTTCGGTTGTATCTCTCTCCTTCACAGGACAACTGGGTGGAGTTGTTGCCTTGGGCGGAGTTTGCCCATAACCATTTGTTTCATTCTTCCACTGGGGAATCACCATTTTTCGTCAACTACGGGTTCCATCCCCGTGTTCCGGAATTTCCAAGCCTTCCGATAATAGAGGTTCCTGCTGTAGCGTCCACTCTACGACACTTTGGACAAATTTGGAGAAAGGTTCATGCTAATCTTAAGCAGGTTTCTGTTCGGTACAAGTTCTTTGCAGATAAGAAACGGCAAGCCGCACCTCAATATAAAGTTGGGGACAGGGTATGGCTGTCCACACGGAATCTCCGGTTGAAGGTGCCCACCATGAAATTCGCTCCAAGGTTCATCGGTCCTTACCCTGTGCTACAAGTCTTAAATCCTGTGGTCTGTAAACTGGGTTTGCCTGCCCATCTTCGCATACCTAACGCCTTCCATGTTTCTCTACTCCGTCCCCTCATACTGAATCGATTCCACTCAGCACTCCCAAGGCCAACGTCCGTAGTGGCAGAAGCTGGAGCGGAGTTTGAAATCAAAGCTATTCTGGACTCTCGTTATCTTCATAAAAAATTACAGTACTTGGTGGACTGGAAGGGTTATGGACCTGAGGAGAGAAGTTGGATTGGGGCTACTGAAGTAACGGCTCCTCGTCTGATTCGGATCTTCCACTCCAGACATCCGACTAAGCCCGGGAAGTGTCCAGGGGCCACTCCTGGAGGAGGGGGTACTGTCACGAACCTCGGGCAGCGGCGACCGCGCTTGTCCCTGCGGGTGGCCTGGTCTGCCCGGCGCCTCTCTTCCCCTGTCAGTCTCCGGCTTCAGCGGCGGGTCGGCGCTGCTCTCCGGCGGCTTCCCGGAAGCAAGGGCGCCGCCATCACAAGCAAGGGCAAGGAGGCGGAGCAGGTCTGACGTCACCTGCCTGCTCCGCCAATCAGGCTAGGGCGGGGAATTTAAAATCAGATACCAGGCAGAGATCCGATGCCTGAGTATCTTCGTTTCTCCTGTGGAAGCTATGATCCAGAGCTCCCTCGTCCCTGCAAGCATCCTGTGCTTCCAAGCATCCTGTCCCTGCAAGCATCCTGTGCTTCCAAGCATCCTGTCCCTGCAAGCATCCTGTGCCTACAAGCAACCTGTGCTTCCAAGCATCCTGTGCCTACAAGCACCTCCGTGCCTCCAGTTACCTCCGTGTCTCCAAGCACCTCGTGCCTCCAAGCACCTCCGTGCCTCCAAGCACCTCCGTGCCTCCAAGCACCTCGTGCCTCCAAGCACCTCGTGCCTCCAAGCACCTCCGCGCCTCAAGCACCTCCGTGCCTCCAGTTACCTCCGTGCCTCCAGTTACCTCCGTGCCTCCAGTTACCTCCGTGCCTCCAAGCACCTCCGTGCCTCCAAGCACCTCGTGCCTCCAAGCACCTCGTGCCTCCAAGCACCTCCGCGCCTCAAGCACCTCCGTGCCTCCAGTTACCTCCGTGCCTCCAGTTACCTCCGTGCCTCCAGTTACCTCCGTGCCTCCAAGCACCTCCGTGCCTCCAAGCACCTCGTGCCTCCAAGCACCCCGTGCCTCCAAGCACCTCCGCGCCTCAAAGCACCTCCGTGCCTCCAGTTACCTCCGTGTCTCCAAGCACCTCGTGCCTCCAAGCACCTCGTCCCTCCAAACACCTCGGTGTCTCCAAACACCTCCGTGCCTCCAAGCACCTCCGTGCCTCCAAACACCTCCGTGCCTCCAAGGGTCTCCCAGCACTCCCTGTACTCCCAGTACCTCAGTGCCTTCAATACCACAGTGTCTCCAATATCTCAGTACCCCAGCCTTCATTATTTCTACAAGTCTTGTCTTACAGGAGACCTACAAGAATTCCTCTGGGCCTCCCGCCTGCCGTCTTAGTTCTGCATGAGGAAGACCTACATCCGGCCATCTCTACTACGACCCAGTGGCGGTTCCTCTTCCCGGTCATCGGAAGAAGCCCCGAGTCCACAACACTCCCAAACCAGGTCAGTGATAATATGTACAATGTAACACCCCGATATCCTGGCTGGTATTTTACACACACAACACTGGGGAGATGTACAATGTAACACCCGATATCCAGGCTGGTATTATATACACACACACACACACACACACACACACACACACACACACACACAACACTGGGGAGATGTACAATGTAACACCCGATATCCTGGCTGGTATTATACACACACACACACAACACTAGGGAGATGTACAATGTAACACCCGATATCCTGGCTGGTATTATACACACACACACACACACACACAACACTGGGGAGATGTACAATGTAACACCCAGATATCCTGGCTGGTATTATACACACACACACACACACACACACACACACACACAACACTGGGGAGATGTACAATGTAACACCCGATATCCTGGCTGGTATTATACACACACAACACTGGGGAGATGTACAATGTAACACCCGATATCCTGGCTGGTATTATACACAACACTGGGGAGATGTACAATGTAACACCCGATATCCTGGCTGGTATTATACACACACACAAACACTGGGGAGATGTACAATGTAACACCCGATATCCTGGCTGGTATTACACACACAACACTGGGGAGATGTACAATGTAACACCCGATATCCTGGCTGATATTATACACACACACACACACACACACACACAACACTGGGGAGATGTACAATGTAACACCCCGATATCCAGGCTGGTATTATACACACACACACAAACACTGGGGAGATGTACAATGTAACACCCGATATCCTGGCTGATATTATACACACACAACACTGGGGAGATGTACAATGTAACACCCAGATATCCTGGCTGGTATTATACACACACACACACAACACTGGGGAGATGTACAATGTAACACCCGATATCCTGGCTGGTATTACACACACACACACACAACACTGGGGAGATGTACAATGTAACACCCGATATCCTGGCTGGTATTATACACACACACACAACCAACACTGGGGAGATGTACAATGTAACACCCGATATCCTGGCTGGTATTATACACACAACACTGGGGAGATGTACAATGTAACACCCCGATATTCTGGCTGGTATTATATACACACAACACTGGGGAGATGTACAATGTAACACCCCGATATCCTGGCTGGTATTATACACACAACACTGGGGAGATGTACAATGTAACACCCGATATCCTGGCTGGTATTATACACACACAACACTGGGGAGATGTACAATGTAACACCCGATATCCTGGCTGGTATTATACACACACACACACACACACACACACACACAACACTGGGGAGATGTACAATGTAACACCCGATATCCTGGCTGGTATTATACACACACACACACACACAACACTGGGGAGATGTACAATGTAACACCCGATATACTAGCTGGTATTATACACACAACACTGGGGAGATGTACAATGTAACACCCCGATATCCTGGCTGGTATTATACACACAACACTGGGGAGATGTACAATGTAACACCCTGATATCCTGGCTGGTATTATACACACACAACACTGGGGAGATGTACAATGTAACACCCAGATATCCTGGCTGGTATTATACACAACACTGGGGAGATGTACAATGTAACACCCGATATCCTGGCTGGTATTATACACACACACACACACACAACACTGGGGAGATGTACAATGTAACACCCGATATCCTGGCTGGTATTATACACATACACAAACACACACACACACACACACACACACACAACACTAGGGAGATGTACAATGTAACACCCGATATCCTGGCTGGTATTATACACACACAACACTGGGGAGATGTACAATGTAACACCCAGATATCCTGGCTGGTATTATACACACACACACACACACAACACTGGGGAGATGTACAATGTAACACCCGATATCCTGGCTGGTATTATACACACACACACACACACACAACACTGGGGAGATGTACAATGTAACACCCGATATCCTGGCTGGTATTATACACACAACACTGGGGAGATGTACAATGTAACACCCGATATCCTGGCTGGTATTATACACACAACACTGGGGAGATGTACAATGTAACACCCCGATATCCTGGCTGGTATTATACACAACACTGGGGAGATGTACAATGTAACACCCGATATCCTGGCTGGTATTATACACACAACACTGGGGAGATGTACAATGTAACACCCCGATATCCTGGCTGGTATTATACACAACACTGGGGAGATGTACAATGTAACACCCGATATCCTGGCTGGTATTATACACACAACACTGGGGAGATGTACAATGTAACACCCGATATCCTGGCTGGTATTATACACACAACACTGGGGAGATGTACAATGTAACACCCCGATATCCTGGCTGGTATTATACACACACAACACTGGGGAGATGTACAATGTAACACCCGATATCCTGGCTGGTATTATACACACACACACACACACACACACACAACACTGGGGAGATGTACAATGTAACACCCGATATCCTGGCTGGTATTATACACACAACACTGGGGAGATGTACAATGTAACACCCGATATCCTGGCTGGTATTATACACACAACACTGGGGAGATGTACAATGTAACACCCGATATCCTGGCTGGTATTATACACACAACACTGGGGAGATGTACAATGTAACACCCGATATCCTGGCTGGTATTATACACACAACACTGGGGAGATGTACAATGTAACACCCGATATCCTGGCTGGTATTATACACACACAACACTGGGGAGATGTACAATGTAACACCCGATATCCTGGCTGGTATTATACACACACACACAACACTGGGGAGATGTACAATGTAACACCCGATATCCTGGCTGGTATTATACACACACACAACACTGGGGAGATGTACAATGTAACACCCGATATCCTGGCTGGTATTATACACACAACACTGGGGAGATGTACAATGTAACACCCGATATCCTGGCTGGTATTATACACACACACACACAACACTGGGGAGATGTTCAATGTAACACCCGATATCCTGGCTGGTATTATACCCCCAACACTGGGGAGATGTACAATATAACACCCGATATCCTGGCTGGTATTATACACAATACTGGGGAGATGTACAATGTAACACCCGATATCCTGGCTGGTATTATACACAAAACTGGGGAGATGTATAATGTAACACCCGATATCCTGGCTGGTATTATATACACACACACACACACACACACACACACACACACACAACACTGAGGAGATGTACAATGTAACACCCGATATCCTGGCTGGTATTATACACACACACACAACACTGGGGAGATGTACAATGTAACACCCAGATATCCTGGCTGGTATTATATACACACACACACACACACACACACACACACACACAACACTGGGGAGATGTACAATGTAACACCCCGATATCCTGGCTGGTATTATACACACACAACACTGGGGAGATGTACAATGTAACACCCCGATATCCTGGCTGGTATTATACACACACAACACTGGGGAGATGTACAATGTAACACCCGATATCCTGGCTGGTATTATACACACAACACTGGGGAGATGTACAATGTAACACCCGATATCCTGGCTGGTATTATACACACACACAACACTGGGGAGATGTACAATGTAACACCCGATATCCTGGCTGGTATTATACACACAACACTGGGGAGATGTACAATGTAACACCCGATATCCTGGCTGGTATTATACACATAACACTGGGGAGATGTACAATGTAACACCCGATATCCTGGCTGGTATTATACACACACACACAGACAACACTGGGGAGATGTACAATGTTACACCCGATATCCTGGCTGGTATTATACACACACACACACACACACACACACACACACACACAACACTGGGGAGATGTACAATGTAACACCCGATATCCTGGCTGGTATTATACACACAACACTGGGGAGATGTACAATGTAACACCCGATATCCTGGCTGGTATTATACACACACAACACTGGGGAGATGTACAATGTAACACCCGATATCCTGGCTGGTATTCTACACACAACACTGGAGAGATGTACAATGTAACACCCGATATCCGGGCTGGTATTATACACACAACACTGGGGAGATGTACAATGTAACACCCGATATCCTGGCTGGTATTATACACACACAACACTGCCGAGATGTACAATGTAACACCAGATATCCTGGCTGGTATTATACACACACAACACCCGATATCCTGGCTGGTATTATACACACAACACTGGGGAGATGTACAATGTAACACCCGATATCCTGGCTGGTATTATACACACACACACACACACACACACACAACACTGGGGAGATGTACAATGTAACACCCAGATATCCTGGCTGGTATTATATATATATATATACACACACACACACACACACACACACACACACACACACACAACACTGGGGAGATGTACAATGTAACACCCGATATCCTGGCTGGTATTATACACACAACACTGGGGAGATGTACAATGTAACACCCGATATCCTGGCTGGTATTATACACACAACACTGGGGAGATGTACAATGTAACACCCGATATCCTGGCTGGTATTATACACACACTGGGGAGATGTATAATGTAACACCCGATAACCTGGCTGGTATTATATATACACACACACACACACACACACACACACAACACTGGGGAGATGTACAATGTAACACCCGATATCCTGGCTGGTATTATACACACACACACACACACACACACACACAACACTGGGGAGATGTACAATGTAACACCCGATATCCTGGCTGGTATTATACACACAACACTGGGGAGATGTACAATGTAACACCCCGATATTCTGGCTGGTATTATACACACACAACACTGGGGAGATGTACAATGTAACACCCCGATATCCTGGCTGGTATTATACACACAACACTGGGGAGATGTACAATGTAACACCCGATATCCTGGCTGGTATTATACACAACACTGGGGAGATGTACAATGTAACACCCCGATATCCTGGCTGGTATTATACACACACTGGGGAGATGTATAATGTAACACCCGATATCCTGGCTGGTATTATATACACACACACACACACACACACACAACACTGGGGAGATGTACAATGTAACACCCGATATCCTGGCTGGTATTACACACACACACACACACACAACACTGGGGAGATGTACAATGTAACACCCGATATCCTGGCTGGTATTATACACACACACACACACACACACACACACACAACACTGGGGAGATGTACAATGTAACACCCGATATCCTGGCTGGTATTATACACAACACTGGGGAGATGTACAATGTAACACCCGATATCCTGGCTGGTATTATACACACACACACACACACACACACACACACACAACACTGGGGAGATGTACAATGTAACACCCAGATATCCTGGCTGGTATTATACACACAACACTGGGGAGATGTACAATGTAACACCCGATATCCTGGCTGGTATTATACACAACACTGGGGAGATGTACAACGTAACACCCCGATATCCTGGCTGGTATTATACACACAACACTGGGGAGATGTACAATGTAACACCCCAATATCCTGGCTGGTATCATACACACACACACACACACACACACACAACACTGGGGAGATGTACAATGTAACACCCGATATCCTGGCTGGTATTATACACACAACACTGGGGAGATGTACAATGTAACACCCGATATCCTGGCTGGTATTATACACACACACACACACACAACACTGGGGAGATGTACAATGTAACACCCGATATCCTGGCTGGTATTATACACACACAACACTGGGGAGATGTACAATGTAACACCCGATATCCTGGCTGGTATTATACACACACACACACACAACACTGGGGAGATGTACAATGTAACACCCGATATCCTGGCTGGTATTATACACACAACACTGGAGAGATGTACAATGTAACACCCGATATCCTGGCTGGTATTATACACACAACACTGGGGAGATGTACAATGTAACACCCGATATCCTGGCTGGTATTATACACACACAACACTGGGGAGATGTACAATGTAACACCCGATATCCTGGCTGGTATTATACACACACAACACTGGAGAGATGTACAATGTAACACCCGATATCCTGGCTGGTATTACACACACAACACTGGAGAGATGTACAATGTAACACCCCGATATCCTGGCTGGTATTATACACACACAACACTGGGGAGATGTACAATGTAACACCCGATATCCTGGCTGGTATTCTACACACAACACTGGAGAGATGTACAATGTAACACCCGATATCCTGGCTGGTATTATACACACAACACTGGGGAGATGTACAATGTAACACCCGATATCCTGGCTGGTATTATACACACACAACACTGGGGAGATGTACAATGTAACACCCGATATCCTGGCTGGTATTATACACACACACACACACACACACACACACACACACACACAACACTGGGGAGATGTACAATGTAACACCCGATATCCTGGCTGGTATTATACACACAACACTGGAGAGATGTACAATGTAACACCCCGATATCCTGGCTGGTATTATACACAACACTGGGGAGATGTACAATGTAACACCCCGATATCCTGGCTGGTATTATACACACATAACACTGGGGAGATGTACAATGTAACACCCGATATCCTGGCTGGTATTATATACACAACACTGGGGAGATGTACAATGTAACACCCGATATCCTGGCTGGTATTATACACACACACACACACACAACACTGGGGAGATGTACAATGTAACACCCGATATCCTGGCTGGTATTACACACACAACACTGGGGAGATGTACAATGTAACACCCGATATCCTGGCTGGTATTATACACATAACACTGGGGAGATGTACAATGTAACACCCGATATCCTGGCTGGTATTATACACACAACACTGGGGAGATGTACAATGTAACACCCGATATCCTGGCTGGTATTATACACACAACACTGGAGAGATGTACAATGTAACACCCCGATATCCTGGCTGGTATTATACACAACACTGGGGAGATGTACAATGTAACACCCCGATATCCTGGCTGGTATTATACACACAACACTGGGGAGATGTACAATGTAACACCCGATATCCTGGCTGGTATTATACACATAACACTGGGGAGATGTACAATGTAACACCCGATATCCTGGCTGGTATTATACACACAACACTGGGGAGATGTACAATGTAACACCCGATATCCTGGCTGGTATTATACACACAACACTGGGGAGATGTACAATGTAACACCCCAATATCCTGGCTGGTATCATACACACACACACACACACACACAACACTGGGGAGATGTACAATGTAACACCCGATATCCTGGCTGGTATTATACACACAACACTGGGGAGATGTACAATGTAACACCCGATATCCTGGCTGGTATTATACACACACACACACACACAACACTGGGGAGATGTACAATGTAACACCCGATATCCTGGCTGGTATTATACACACACAACACTGGGGAGATGTACAATGTAACACCCGATATCCTGGCTGGTATTATACACACACACACAACACTGGGGAGATGTACAATGTAACACCCGATATCCTGGCTGGTATTATACACACAACACTGGAGAGATGTACAATGTAACACCCGATATCCTGGCTGGTATTATACACACAACACTGGGGAGATGTACAATGTAACACCCGATATCCTGGCTGGTATTATACACACACAACACTGGGGAGATGTACAATGTAACACCCGATATCCTGGCTGGTATTCTACACACAACACTGGAGAGATGTACAATGTAACACCCGATATCCTGGCTGGTATTACACACACAACACTGGAGAGATGTACAATGTAACACCCCGATATCCTGGCTGGTATTATACACACACAACACTGGGGAGATGTACAATGTAACACCCGATATCCTGGCTGGTATTCTACACACAACACTGGAGAGATGTACAATGTAACACCCGATATCCTGGCTGGTATTATACACACAACACTGGGGAGATGTACAATGTAACACCCGATATCCTGGCTGGTATTATACACACACAACACTGGGGAGATGTACAATGTAACACCCGATATCCTGGCTGGTATTATACACACACACACACACACACACACACACACACACAACACTGGGGAGATGTACAATGTAACACCCGATATCCTGGCTGGTATTATACACACAACACACTGGAGAGATGTACAATGTAACACCCCGATATCCTGGCTGGTATTATACACACACACACACACACACACACACACACAACACTGGGGAGATGTACAATGTAACACCCGATATCCTGGCTGGTATTACACACACAACACTGGGGAGATGTACAATGTAACACCCGATATCCTGGCTGGTATTATACACATAACACTGGGGAGATGTACAATGTAACACCCGATATCCTGGCTGGTATTATACACACAACACTGGGGAGATGTACAATGTAACACCCGATATCCTGGCTGGTATTATACACACAACACTGGAGAGATGTACAATGTAACACCCCGATATCCTGGCTGGTATTATACACAACACTGGGGAGATGTACAATGTAACACCCCGATATCCTGGCTGGTATTATACACACAACACTGGGGAGATGTACAATGTAACACCTGATATCCTGGCTGGTATTATACACATAACACTGGGGAGATGTACAATGTAACACCCGATATCCTGGCTGGTATTATACACACAACACTGGGGAGATGTACAATGTAACACCCGATATCCTGGCTGGTATTATACACACATAACACTGGGGAGATGTACAATGTAACACCCCGATATCCTGGCTGGTATTATACACACAACACTGGGGAGATGTACAATGTAACACCCGATATCCTGGCTGGTATTATACACACATAACACTGGGGAGATGTACAATGTAACACCCCGATATCCTGGCTGGTATTATACACACACAACACTGGGGAGATGTACAATGTAACACCCCGATATCCTGGCTGGTATTATACACACACAACACTGGGGAGATGTACAATGTAACACCCCGATATCCTGGCTGGTATTATACACAACACTGGGGAGATGTACAATGTAACACCCGATATCCTGGCTGGTATTATACACACACAACACTGGGGAGATGTACAATGTAACACCAGATATCCTGGCTGGTATTATACACACATAACACTGGGGAGATGTACAATGTAACACCCGATATCCTGGCTGGTATTATACACACAACACTGGGGAGATGTACAATGTAACACCCGATATCCTGGCTGGCATTACACCTTCATCATAGGTCTATGAAAGACATTTGTTACAGACTGGAACATCACGCAGGTCATTATTAGTACATACTACATATCGTTGGGAATTACACCGTTTCCATTTGCTGGATATAGAGGATGAGCTGCTGTCACCAACACTGAGCCATGTAATAATCCCTATCCGTATCTGTGTGATAGTCACATTGCAGCACATGGTGTGTATCACTAGCGGGTACTGCTGATCTTTCTCCAATCTTCTGCATCACAGGGGCATAACGGTCATCACACAGGGGGTATAACATGCATCCCCCAGAATACATCACACAGGGGGTATAACATGCATCCCCCAGAATACATCACACAGGGGGTATAACATGCATCCCCCAGAATACATCACACAGGGGGTATAACATGCATCAGCCAGAATACATCACACAGGGGGTATAACATGCATCACCCAGAATACATCACACAGGGGGTATAACATGCATTCCCCAGAATACATCACACAGGGGGTATAATATGCATCCCCCACAATACATCACACAGAATACATCACAATATGCATCCCCCAGAATACATCACACAGGGGGTATAATATGCATCCCCCAGAATACATCACACAGGGGGTATAACATGCATCCCCCAGAATACATCACACAGGGGGGTATAACATGCATCCCCCAGAATACATCACACAGGGGGTATAACATGCATCCCCCAGAATACATCACACAGGGGGTATAACATGCATCCCCCAGAATACATCACACAGGGGGTATAACATGCATTCCCAGAATACATCACACAGGGGGTATAACATGCATGCCCCAGAATACATCACACAGGGGGTATAACATGCATGCCCCAGAATACATCACACAGGGGGTATAACATGCATGCCCCAGAATACATCACCATGCCCCAGAATACATCACACAGGGGGTATAACATGCATGCCCCAGAATACATCACACAGGGGGTATAATATGCATCCCACCCAGAATCACATCACACAGGGGGTATAATATGCATCCCCCAGAATACATCACACAGGGGGTATAACATGCATCCCCAGAATACATCACACAGGGGGTATAACATGCATCCCCAGAATACATCACACAGGGGGTATAACATGCATCCCCCAGAATACATCACACAGGGGGTTATAACATGCATCCCCCAGAATACATCACACAGGGGGTATAACATGCATCCCCCAGAATACATCACACAGGGGGTATAACATGCATCCCCCAGAATACATCACACAGGGGGTATAACATGCATCCCCAGAATACATCACACAGGGGGTATAACATGCATGCCCCAGAATACATCACACAGGGGTATAACATGCATGCCCCAGAATACATCACACAGGGGGTATAACATGCATGCCCAGAATACATCACACAGGGGGTATAACATGCATCCCAGAATACATCACACAGGGGTATAACATGCATGCCAATACTCACACAGGGTATAACAGCATGCCCAGAATACATCACACAGGGGTATAACTTGCATGCCCAGAATACATCACACAGGGGTATAACATGCATGCCCAGAATACATCACACAGGGGGTATAACATGCATGCCCCAGAATACATCACACAGGGGGTATAACATGCATGCCCCAGAATACATCACACAGGGGGTATAACATGCATGCCCCAGAATACATCACACAGGGGGTATAACATGCATGCCCCAGAATACATCACACAGGGGGTATAACATGCATGCCCCAGAATACATCACACAGGGGGTATAACATGCATGCCCCAGAATACATCACACAGGGGGTATAACATGCATGCCCCAGAATACATCACACAGGGGTATAACATGCATGCCCCAGAATACATCACACAGGGGGTATAACATGCATGCCCCAGAATACATCACACAGGGGGTATAACATGCATGCCCCAGAATACATCACACAGGGGGTATAACATGCATGCCCCAGAATACATCACACAGGGGGTATAACATGCATGCCCCAGAATACATCACACAGGGGGTATAACATGCATCAGCCAGAATACATCACACAGGGGGTATAACATGCATCAGCCAGAATACATCACACAGGGGGTATAACATGCATGCCCCAGAATACATCACACAGGGGGTATAACATGCATGCCCCAGAATACATCACACAGGGGGTATAACATGCATGCCCCAGAATACATCACACAGGGGGTATAACATGCATCCCCCAGAATACATCACACAGGGGGTATAATATGCATCCCCCAGAATACATCACACAGGGGGTATAATATGCATCCCCCAGAATACATCACACAGGGGGTATAATATGCATCCCCCAGAATACATCACACAGGGGGTATAATATGCATCCCCCAGAATACATCACACAGGGGGTATAATATGCATCCCCCAGAATACATCACACAGGGGGTATAATATGCATCCCCCAGAATACATCACACAGGGGGTATAATATGCATCCCCCAGAATACATCACACAGGGGGTATAACATGCATCCCCCAGAATACATCACACAGGGGGTATAACATGCATCCCCCACAATACATCACACAGAATACATCACAATATGCATCCCCCAGAATACATCACACAGGGGGTATAATATGCATCAGCCAGAATACATCACACAGGGTGTATAATGGGCAGCACACAGGGGGTATAAGGGGCAGCACACAGGGTACATGACACAGGGGGTATAAGGGGCAGCACACAGGGTACATGACACAGGGGGTATAAGGGGCAGCACTATGTGTGAGAGCAGGGCCCTGCAGCCGCAGTGGAGGAGTAGGGACTCTGGTTACCTTTGTCCAGCACAGTGAGTGAGGGTGGCAGGGTGGCACAGTGGTAGGGATCGCTCTGTCAGTCAGCACAGTGAGTGAGGGTGGCAGGGTGGCACAGTGGTAGGGATCGCTCTGTCAGTCAGCACAGTGAGTGAGGGTGGCAGGGTGGCACAGTGGTAGGGATCGCTCTGTCAGTCAGCACAGTGAGTGAGGGTGGCAGGGTGGCACAGTGGTAGGGATCGCTCTGTCAACCAGCACAGTGAGTGAGGGTGGCACAGTGGTAAGGATCGCTCTGTCAGCCAGCACAGTGAGTGAGGGTGGCAGGGTGGCACAGTGGTAGGGATCGCTCTGTCAGCCAGCACAGTGAGTGAGGGTGGCAGGGTGGCACAGTGGTAGGGATCGCTCTGTCAGCCAGCACAGTGAGTGAGGGTGGCAGGGTGGCACAGTGGTAGGTTTCGCTCTGTCAGTCAGCACAGTGAGTGCAGGTGGCAGGGTGGCACAGTGGTAGGGATCGCTCTGTCAGCCAGCACAGTGAGTGAGGGTGGCAGGGTGGCACAGTGGTAGGGATCGCTCTGTCAGCCAGCACAGTGAGTGAGGGTGGCAGGGTGGCACAGTGGTAGGGATCGCTCTGTCAGCCAGCACAGTGAGTGAGGGTGGCAGGGTGGCACAGTGGTAGGGATCGCTCTGTCAGCCAGCACAGTGAGTGAGGGTGGCAGGGTGGCACAGTGGTAGGGATCGCTCTGTCAGCCAGCACAGTGAGTGAGGGTGGCAGGGTGGCACAGTGGTAGGGATCGCTCTGTCAGCCAGCACAGTGAGTGAGGGTGGCAGGGTGGCACAGTGGTAAGGATCGCTCTGTCAGCCAGCACAGTGAGTGAGGGTGGCAGGGTGGCACAGTGGTAGGGATCGCTCTGTCAGCCAGCACAGTGAGTGAGGGTGGCAGGGTGGCACAGTGGTAGGGATCGCTCTGTCAGCCAGCACAGTGAGTGAGGGTGGCAGGGTGGCACAGTGGTAGGGATCGCTCTGTCAGCCAGTACGGGAAGCAGGACACTGGTAGAAGGTATGAGGGGATGACAGACACATCTATACTGACATCTCTGGCTCCGCAAGAACTACAAGTCACAGCAACAGCCGGCGGTCAGGTCATGCTGGGAGATCACATCGCCAGGAAAGCCGCACCAACGCGTGGACGTGTCACCCAACTCTTCCACTGGGCGCCGCCATCTTGCCGAAGTCTTCCCTCCCGGATGCCGGGATCCCTGCGCGCTGTGTTCCTCCGCGCACTATATTACACACTGCGCTGTAGCTACAGGGAAACGTTGCTCTGCTCCTCCTCCTCCCTCAGTCACTCCTCCTGCTGCTGCTGCTGCTCCTCCTCCCTCAGTCACTCCTCCTCCTGCTGCTGCTGCTCCTCCTCCCTCAGTCACTCCTCCTCCTCCTGCTGCTCCTCCTTCCTCAGTCACTCCTCCTCCTGCTGCTGCTGCTCCTCCTCCCTCAGTCACTCCTCCTCCTGCTGCTGCTGCTGCTGCTCCTCCTCCCTCAGTCACTGCTCCACCTGCTGCTGCTGCTGCTCCTCCTCCTCCCTCAGACACTCCTCCTCCTGCTGCTGCTCCTCCTCCTCCCTCAGTCACTCCTCCACCTGCTGCTCCTCCTCCTCCCTCAGTCACTCCTCCTCCTGCTGCTGCTGCTCCTCCTCCCTCAGTCACTCCTCCTCCTCCTGCTGCTGCTCCTCCTCCTCCCTCAGTCACTGCTCCACCTGCTGCTGCTGCTCCTCCTCCTCCCTCAGACACTCCTCCTCCTGCTGCTGCTCCTCCTCCTCCCTCAGTCACTCCTCCACCTGCTGCTCCTCCTCCTCCCTCAGTCACTCCTCCTCCTGCTCCTCCTCCTCCTCCCTCAGTCACTCCTCCTCCTCCTGCTGCTGCTGCTCCTCCTCCCTCAGTCACTCCCTCCTCCTCCTGCTGCTGCTCCTCCTCCCTCAGTCACTCCTCCTCCTCCTGCTGCTGCTGCTCCTCCTCCCTCAGTCACTCCTCCTCCTGCTGCTGCTGCTGCTCCTCCTCCCTCAGTCACTCCTCCACCTGCTGCTGCTGCTCCTCCTCCTCCCTCAGTCACTCCTCCTCCTGCTGCTCCTACTCCTCCCTCAGTCACTCCTCCTCCTGCTGCTGCTCCTCCTCCTCCCTCAGTCACTCCTCCTCCTGCTGCTGCTCCTCCTCCTCCCTCAGTCACTCCTTCACCTGCTGCTGCTGCTCCTCCTCCTCCTCCCTCAGTCACTCCTCCTCGTCCTCCTGCTGCTGCTCCTCCTCCTTCAGTCACTCCTCCACCTGCTGCTGCTCCTCCTCCTCCCTCAGTCACTCCTCCTCCACCTGCTGCTGCTGCTGCTCCTCCTCCCTCAGTCACTCCTCCTCCTGCTGCTGCTCCTCCTCCTCCCTCAGTCACTCCTCCACCTGCTGCTGCTGCTGCTCCTCCTCCCTCAGTCACTCCTCCTCCTCCTGCTGCTCCTCCTCCTCCCTCAGTCACTCCTCCACCTGCTGCTGCTCCTCCTCCTCCCTCAGTCACTCCTCCACCTGCTGCTGCTGCTCCTCCTCCTCCCTCAGTCACTCCTCCACCTGCTGCTGCTCCTCCTCCTCCCTCAGTCACTCCTCCACCTGCTGCTGCTGCTCCTCCTCCCTCAGTCATTCCTCCTCCTCCTGCTGCTGCTGCTGCTCCTCCTCCCTCAGTCACTCCTCCTCCTCCTGCTGCTGCTGCTGCTCCTCCTCCCTCAGTCACTCCTCCTCCTCCTGCTGCTGCTCCTCCTCCCTCAGTCATTCCTCCTCCTCCTGCTGCTGCTGCTGCTCCTCCTCCCTCAGTCACTCCTCCTCCTGCTGCTGCTGCTCCTCCTCCCTCAGTCACTCCTCCTCCTCCTGCTGCTGCTCCTCCTCCCTCAGTCATTCCTCCTCCTCCTGCTGCTGCTGCTGCTCCTCCTCCCTCAGTCACTCCTCCTCCTCCTGCTGCTGCTGCTGCTCCTCCTCCCTCAGTCACTCCTCCTCCTCCTGCTGCTGCTCCTCCTCCCTCAGTCACTCCTCCTCCTCCTGCTGCTGCTGCTCCTCCTCCTCCCTCAGTCACTCCTCCTCCTCCTGCTGCTGCTGCTCCTCCTCCTCCCTCAGTCACTCCTCCTCCTGCTGCTGCTCCTCCTCCTCCCTCAGTCACTCCTCCTGCTGCTGCTGCTGCTCCTCCTCCCTCAGTCACTCCTCCTCCTCCTGCTGCTCCTCCTCCTCCCTCAGTCACTCCTCCTCCTGCTGCTGCTGCTGCTCCTCCTCCCTCAGTCACTCCTCCTCCTCCTGCTGCTCCTCCTCCTCCTCCCTCAGTCACTCCTCCTCCTGCTGCTGCTGCTCCTCCTCCCTCAGTCACTCCTCCTCCTCTGCTGCTGCTCCTCCTCCCTCAGTCACTCCTCCTCCTGCTGCTGCTGCTCCTCCTCCCTCAGTCACTCCTCCTCCTCCTGCTGCTCCTCCTCCTCCCTCAGTCACTCCTCCTCCTCCTGCTCCACCTCCTCCTCCTTCCTCAGTCACTCCTCCTCCTCCTGCTGCTGCTGCTCCTCCTCCTCCCTCAGTCACTCCTCCTCCTCCTCCTCCACCTCCTCCTCCTTCCTCAGTCACTCCTCCTCCTCCTGCTGCTGCTCCTCCTCCTCCTCCCTCAGTCACTCTCCTCGTCCTCCTGCTGCTGCTGCTGCTCCTCCTCCTCCCTCAGTCACTCTCCTCCTCCTGCTGCTGCTCTCCTCCTCCCTCAGTCACTCTCCTGCTGCTGCTGCTCCTCCTCCCTCAGTCACTCCTCCTCCTCCTGCTGCTGCTGCTCCTCCTCCTCCCTCAGTCACTCCTCCTCTGCTTGCTGCTGCTCCTCCTCCCTCAGTCACTCCTCCTCCTCCTGCTGCTGCTCCTCCTCCTCCTCAGTCACTCCTCCTCCTGCTGCTGCTCCTCCTCCTCCCTCAGTCACTCCTCCTCCTGCTGCTGCTGCTCTCTGCTGCTGCTGCTCCTCCTCCTCCTCTCTCAGTCACTCCTCCTCGTCCTCCTGCTGCTGCTGCTGCTCCTCCTCCTCCCTCAGTCACTCCTCCTCCTCCTGCTGCTGCTCCTCCTCCTCCCTCAGTCACTCCTCCTGCTGCTTGCTGCTCCTCCTCCCTCAGTCACTCCTCCTCCTCCTGCTGCTGCTGCTCCTCCTCCTCCCTCAGTCACTCCTCCTCCTCCTGCTGCTGCTGCTCCTCCTCCTCAGTCACTCCTCCTCCTCCTGCTGCTGCTCCTCCTCCTCCCTCAGTCACTCCTCCTCCTGCTGCTGCTGCTCCTCCTGCTGCTGCTGCTCCTCCTCCCTCAGTCACTCCTCTCCTCCTGCTGCTGCTGCTCCTCCTCCTCCTCAGTCACTCCTCCTCCTGCTGCTGCTGCTCCTCCTCCCTCAGTCACTCCTCCTCCTGCTGCTGCTGCTCCTCCTGCTGCTGCTGCTCCTCCTCCCTCAGTCACTCCTCCTCCTCCTCCTGCTGCTGCTGCTCCTCCTCCCTCAGTCACTCCTCCACCTGCTGCTGCTCCTCCTCCTCCCTCAGTCACTCCTCCTGCTGCTGCTGCTCCTCCTCCTCCCTCAGTCACTCCTCCACCTGCTGCTGCTCCTCCTCCTCCCTCAGTCACTCCTCCACCTGCTGCTGCACCTCCTCCTCCTCAGTCACTCCTCCTCTGCTGCTGCTGCTCTCCTCCTCAGTCACTCCTCCACCTGCTGCTGCACCTACTCCTCCTCCCTCAGTCACTCCTCCTCCTGCTGCTGCTGCTCCTCCTCCCTCAGTCACTCCTCCTCCTGCTGCTGCTCCTCCTCCTCCCTCAGTCACTCCTCCTCCTGCTGCTGCTGCTGCTCCTCCTCCTCCCTCAGTCACTCCTCCACCTGCTGCTGCTCCTCCTCCTCCCTCAGTCACTCCTCCTCCTCCTCCCTCAGTCACTCCTCCACCTGCTGCTGCTGCTCCTCCTCCCTCAGTCACTCCTCCACCTGCTGCTGCTGCTCCTCCTCCCTCAGTCACTCCTCCTCCTGCTGCTGCTTCTCCTCCTCCTCCCTCATTCACTCCTCCTCCTCCTCCCTCAGTCACTCCTCCTCCTGCTGCTGCTGCTCCTCCTCCTCCTCCTGCTCCTCCTCCCCCTCCTCCTGCTGCTGCTGCTCCTCCTCCTCCCTCAGTCACTCCTCCTCCTCCTCCCTTAGTCACTCCTCCTCCTCCTGCTGCTGCTGCTCCTCCTCCTCCCTCAGTCACTCCTCCTCCTCCTCCCTTAGTCACTCCTCCTCCTCCTCCCTCAGTCACTCCTCCTCCTCCTCCCTCAGTCACTCCTCCTCCTCCCTCAGTCACTCCTACTCCTGCTGCTGCTCCTCCTCCTCCCTCAGTCACTCCTCCTACTCCTGCTGCTGCTCCTCCTCCTCCCTCAGTCACTCCTCCTCCTCCTGCTGCTGCTCCTCCTCCTCCCTCAGTCACTCCTCCACCTGCTGCTGCTGCTCCTCCTCCTCCCTCAGTCACTCCTCCTCCTCCTGCTGCTGCTCCTCCTCCCTCAGTCACTCCTCCTCCTCCTCCTGCTGCTGCTCCTCCTCCTCCCTCAGTCACTCCTCCACCTGCTGCTGCTCCTCCTCCTCCCTCAGTCACTCCTCCTCCTCCTGCTGCTGCTCCTCCTCCTCCCTCAGTCACTCCTCCTCCTCCTGCTGCTGCTCTTCCTCCTCCTCCCTCAGTCACTCCTCCTCCTGCTGCTGCTCCTCCTCCTCCCTCAGTCACTCCTCCACCTGCTGCTGCTGCTCCTCCTCCTCCCTCAGTCACTCCTCCTCCTCCTGCTGCTGCTCCTCCTCCTCCCTCAGTCACTCCTCAACCTACTGCTGTTGCTGCTCCTCCTCCTCCCTCCTCCTCCTCCTCCTCCTGCTGCTGCTGCTCCTCCTCCTCCTCCTGCTGCTGCTCCTCCCTCAGTCACTCCTCCTCCTCCTCCTCCTCCTGCTGCTGCTCCTCCTCCCTCAGTCACTCCTCCTCCTCCTGCTGCTCCTCCTCCTCCCTCAGTCACTCCTCCTCTTCCTGCTGCTGCTGCTCCTTCTCCTCCCTCAGTCACTCCTCCTGCTGCTGCTGCTCCTCCTCCCTCAGTCACTCCTCCTCCTCCTGCTGGCTCCTCCTCCTCCCTCAGTCACTCCTCCTCTTCCTGCTGCTGCTGCTCCTCCTCCTCCCTCAGTCACTCCTCCTCCTGCTGCTGCTGCTCCTCCTTTTCCCTCAGTCACTCCTCCTCCTCCTGATGCTCCTCCTCCTCCCTCAGTCACTCCTCCTCCTCCTGCTGCTGCTGCACCTCCTCCTCCCTCAGTCACTCCTCCTCCTCCTGCTGCTGCTGCTCCTCCTCCCTCAGTCACTCCTCCTCCTCCTGCTGCTGCTGCTCCTCCTCCCTCAGTCACTCCTCCTGCTACTGCTCCTCCTCTTCCCTCAGTCACTCCTCCTCATCATCCTGCTGCTGCTGCTCCTCCTCCCTCAGTCACTCCTCCTGCTGCTGCTGCTGCTGCTCCTCCTCCCTCAGTCACTCCTCCTGCTGCTGCTGCTGCTGCTCCTCCTCCCTCAGTCACTCCTCCTCCTCCTGCTGCTGCTCCTCCTTTTCTCCTCCTCCTCCCTCAGTCACTCCTCCTCCTCCTGCTGCTGCTCCTCCTTTCCTCCTCCTCCTCCTCCCTCAGTCACTCCTCCTCCTCCTGCTGCTCCTCCACCTCCTCCCTTGCCTCTGTATACTGGCTGCAGTCAGTGTACATGAATAGTAATATTCTCTGAGAGGGATACAGTCATTAGGTTGGCCACTATTGGTCGACATGCACTGGAAAAAGGTCGACATGAGTTTTTCACACTTTTTTTCATCTTTTGACTTTTTCATACTTTACGATCCACGTGAACTACGATTGGAACGGTAACATGTGCAGAGCGCAGCGAGGCACCTTGCCCGAAGCATAGCGAGCCATGCGAGGGGACGCGGCACACTAATTGCGGTTCCCCGTTCCCCTGCAGGGAGCAGTTCTACCGCAGGTGCGCCCAAGAAGTGAAGGAGTGGGTGCTAGATCGGGAGCCACCCAGCTTAAAGATGGCTGCCCAATTAGCCGACAAGTATGTGGCAATTCGGCCACAGGGGCAGAAGCGCCCAGCCAGCAGCCAGCTCAAAAGACTGCACACCAAGGGGACCCCCCCTCTTCAGCTCATCACCCCCAAAGACAAGCATCTTCCAACCCGGGTGCTCTTGGCCAGCAACCGCACCGCAACGTCCCTGCAACTGATCAGAGATCATCGGTGCCACGACTGGAGAAGAAGTGCTACGGCTGTGGGAAAATCGGACATCTGAGGATGAACTGTCCTGCATCCCAAGCACCCCAGACTCGTGCCCCAAATCCGAGTGCTGAGCCCGGCTCGCTTGTTTGACGAGAGGAGATGAGCCTACAGAGACTGTTCCCCCTCCAGTCAGTCCGATGGAGTGTGGCGAGAGACAGGTGCACTCTGCGGAGAGAGTCACCTGCATGGCCAAACAGCCCCTACACAACATGTGGAGGCACCTGCAGCCAGTCCACGTGGGACCCCTGCAGGGAGAAGGCCTAAGAGACTCTGGGGCCTCAATCACTGTGGTGAACCCCCACCTTATAGATCCTGCTGCAGTATTGCAGGGTCGCACTGCCAAGGTCACCCTGGCAGATGGAACAGAGAAAGCGGTTCCCATGGCAAGAGTCTACCTGGACTGGGGAGCTGGACCAGAGTTGCGAGAAGTTGCCGTCATGGATGGTCTCCCAACTGATGTGGTCCTGGGAAATGATCTGGGTGGTGGGATCGTCACTACGTTTGTAGGCGCCATTCCCCGGAGTCAAGTTCCACAACCACCGTTGACATCAGCTGCTCCAGCACAGCCCAGCCCAGAGGAAAAGACTACAGCTGCTAGACAACTGCCAGCACAGCAACCCAGCTTCAACCAGCCCAGAGGAAAAGATTACAGCGGCTAGATCGGCACATCGACCCCGCATGCCTTTTGCCTCTGGTATGCCTACGTCCACTAGCAACGCAGAGGATGTCGGCTCCAGCTCGTTTGATCCTGTGGGGGTGCCCAATGATGCTCCTGACCCAAGTGGTTTGCCAACTCCGGCGGTGAGTATGAGAAACCACACTGACTTTTCCATGACTGACCCCTACCAGACTGACCCTAGTAGTCCCCACCTAGATCCCCCTGTAGAGTGTCCCAATTTAGGAGAGATTGAGGGCCACAGGCAGGAGTTTAGGGAGGCTCAACTCTCTGACCCATCCCGAAAGGCATGAGGCGCCACTCTGGCAGCGGCCTTGACAGGGTTGGGCAGGAAGTTTGACCTGGCGGGAAGGGTTAAGGTACAGGGTAGACAGGAAAGTGGGAGGGGATAGACCAGATAGGGAATGTGTCCAACTGGTCCCCTCAGGGAACGTTCCTGCACAACCGGTGTCGGTTGCCAGCGAAACCCCTTTGGACAGTAACCGGAGACAGACCGTACCCTGAAGTGCCTGACACAGTGCTTACCCTGGTCTGGAATGTCGGATGACACCCAGACCAACTGTAAGGCTGGTGCCATGCGTTGGCAGCCGGGGCACTCCAGCGGTTGTGTTGTCTCTGGGCCTCTGCCCATAGGAGAACCCTTGCAGCAAGTTGCTGTGGACATAGCAGGTCCCCTGCCTGTGCGCAGTAGATCGGGGAAGACACGCAGCCTCCCTGTAGTGGATGCCACACAGGATCCAGAGGCTGGTGGTCTGGCCGCCATCACTGTGGCACAGGTAGCGGACGAGGAGGGGAAAGTAGGCCTAGGTGACAGGGTAGGTTCCCGAGTCATAGGTCGACAGAAGAGGATTGGAGGGCAGGTCTGACGGTTAGGGCAGACAGTTGCCAGATAGGTATGACGGAGGTGCAAGTGCCTGGGGCACCATGTGGGAGGAGACAGGGGTAGGCCCAAACCAGAGGGGGTGGAGGCAACCAGAGGCTGTCCCCGACCCACATCACCCAGACCGGTACTGACCTTAGAACCTGTAAGGCCCTACGGACATGTTGTCATTGACTTTAGTCCTGTAGTGAACCCCTTGACAGAGATGGCTAGGAAGGGCATTCCCAAGTCAGTGGACTTTGCACCCGCTTGCGAGTTGGCATTCCAGTCATTGAAGGAGGCTCGGGTACCCGCTCCAGTGCTGATGGCGCACATTCTTGACCCGGACCGTGTGTTACGAACTATTGCGCCACTGCACGGACTGGGAGCAGTACCGAGCCAGAAAGAGCCATATGGGCAGGAGCACCCTGTGGCCTGGTTGAGCAGTATACTGCTATTGTGGGAGGTGGGGTATGCCCAAAATTGGGACACCTTGGGTGGCACTTGTTTGGAACCGGCCCCCCACCGTGGTGACTTACCACCTACCTGTTAGGTGGCTGCAACCTACCTTGGGGAAATTGGACAGACTTTTGTGGTGGAGCCTTGAACTTGGACTTCAGGTGGACTATTTGAACATTGTGCACCCACGAAGAGAGGCCCACTACACTATGGATGAACTGTCTAGGCCAGAGCCTACACCCCCCAGGTAGCGTCCCCTTCACCCCAACGGACTGCGGGACCAGGACCCAAATCGTTGGGACATGGGTCCCTGGTTGACCCGCTTGAATGGGGGGGGGGAGTGTGGCCGGAGAGGCTCCAGCCACGAGGAAAATGGCCGCCGCGGCACTGAAGGGGTTAACCCCTAGTACCCGGCGCCATTATGCCGGACAATGGGCGCTTGGCGCCATATTCAACATAGTGTGGGCGCTAGGCGCCGTGTTTATAAAATATGTAAAAATTTTATTTTTATGATGTGCCGTGGTCCCGGACCTCTCCGGAGACCACGGCAGTGAGGACAGCCCCCCGGCGCGCTGAGCAGTGTGTGCGCGCCGGGGGAGAGGGGAGCCGCTGACCGCCGGGGTCCGGGAGCTCCGCTCCCGGCAGCGGTCAGTGCAGCCCCGGGCGCACCAACTGTGTGCGCGCCGGGGAGAAGGGAGAGCCGCCGCTGGGGGCCGGGAGCTCTGCTCCCGGTGCCTTAGCCCATCACAGGTGGCCAGCCGCGGCAGCCGGTACGGACGTCCCGGGCTGCTGGCTGGCAAGGGGGGGTGCGCCGCAGCCCGGCTCCCCGCCGGACGCTGCGGCGAGACACCGATCTCAGCGCCGCATACAGGGGACCGGGCTAGCCGGCCCCCTGCGCGGCGAGGCCACCACAGTGCGCCGCTCATGGGGGACCGGGCTAGCCGGCTCCCTAGCGGCGGGGGTGAGCAGAATGGTGATCGCTGGGGTCCGGGAGCTATGCTCCCGGCACCTCTGCGCTGCAAAGGACCCAGAGCCACGGCGGCTGGGACAAGTGTCCCGGGCCGCTGGGCTCCAGATCAGGGGGGTGCGCCGCACTGTGCGGTGAGGCCACCGAGTTAGTGCCACACTGGGGGGACAGGGAGAGCCAGCTCCCTGGACCCCAGTGGCAGGCAGGCGGGCTGGAGGATGGGGGAAGCCAGCCCCATACCTCCAGCACTAAGAGAGCCCTAGCAGCCAGGCTGCAGGGCTAGGGAAGCTGGGCACAGTAGTTAAAAAACAAGACATTGTGTTAAAAATAATAAAAAGTACAGTGTGTTGTAAGGCACTGCAGTGCCTGAGTATGTAGAGTCTGTGCAGGGCACAGGCTCAGTGTATATTTAAAGGTAAATGTACAGTGTGTTTTAAATGTGATGTATTTAAAGGTAAATGCACTTACTTGGTTGTGTGTCCCAGGAGGGGGGAATCCCTGGCTGTGCAGGCTGATGGATTCTCCCAGACCTTTTCCCCAAAAACGGAATGCTTTCCCATCCAGCCTCACACTTCAAAGGGGCACTGGGAGAAAGAGAAGCAGCTCAGCTATGAAACAGGCTGAGTGGTTTCTTGGAGCTCCATGGAGATCACCCGTAGTGGCCTAGAAACCTGGACCGGGGAGCCAGGCTGCCCAGCTCTGGAGCCCAAATCCAGGCTGCAGGCAGTGGGTTGGGTCCCGGGCAGGTTTCTGGAAGTCAGTTTTAGGAGGGAAACCTTCCCCCAGCCTAGACTGAACGGCACCGGGGCGTATCCTGATCCTCCAAGATGGGATAGTCAAAGCAGAACGACCACTCCCCACTGTCCATAGGGAACAATGTTAGCTGTGCATGTGACCAAGGCATGCACAGCTCATGGGTAAACATTGATTGGTTGTACACCACAGGGCGGGCTTACCCCCTGTGGTAATGGGTCTTGGAGAGGGATAAAAGGAGGGCAGTTGGCCCATAGGAGTGTGTATTGTACCATCTTATTCTGCTGAAACATCTGATTGTATGCTGTTGCCCCTAGCAATAAGGAGGAGCCTTTTTAAAGGTTATTATCATTGAGCAAATAAGCATCATTGCCTCAAGAAGACTGCTTCATCTTGTGACCAACAGGGTTAGGCCAAACCTAGCCCCGTCCTCCGGCTGTCCAGGGAAGCACCGAACGTCTCCAAGCTCCGCCTTCCGCCAGCTACCGGTAGAGGCCTAGCAAGTGGCTAGTGGGGATTCGTCAGCACCACACAGCTGTGGTAAAGTAGTGCGTCGGCACATACAGAGCAGAACCGTGGTTCCAAACGCCACGGCAGGTTAGGAGTTTGGTGGTGGCAGCATAAACCTGCCCACAACGCAGTGGGTGGAGTCAGTAACAGGCGGTTACTGATGGTAAGCGGGAATCCCCTATGTGGTCAGGCCTCGTGTGACTAGACCTTCCATTCTGTGCACAGCGGCAAGTGCTTTCGTACGGAACCGTCCTGTCACACTGGGTATTAGGGTGTACCCTCCACCATGACCCAGTCCATGTGGTAACTGTAGCCACGTGACATTGTCTGGGTATTAGGGTGTACCCTCCACCATGACCCAGTCCATGTGGTAACTGTAGCCGAGTGACATTGCCTGGGTATTAGGGTGTACCCTCTACCATGACCCAGTCCATGTGGTAACTGTAGTAATGACATTGCTGGGTATTAGGGTGTACCTTCCACCATGACCCAGTCCATGTGGTAACTGCAGCAATGACATTGCCTGGGTATTAGGGTGTACCCTCCACCATGACCCAGTCCATGTGGTAACTGTAGTAATGACATTGCCTGGGTATTGGGGTGAACCCTCCACCATGACCCATTCCATGTGGTAACTGTAGCCGAGTGACAGTGCCTGGGTATTAGGGTGTACCCTCCACCATGACCCAGTCCATGTGGTAACTGCTAACAAAGCTAAATATTTATCCTATTAAAAACACGTTAAAGGTTAAAGAACACAGTACGCAATTGGCGCAAAAAGTACCGCAAGGGTACTCCCTTAACTATACCTTAAGGAATGTACTTATACTGTAAACCTCTGTGTAGTTGTAGAGTGTAAATGCAACACAGAACAACCTCATTACCTTTAAAGCTGTTCGAGCGTCACCGACGCTCTGAGAATACTTAACACTATAAGGAATACACAGATACCGTGCTCAGGGTCCAACGCCTAATATATATATTATGAATGATATACTTGCAAAAGAATTAATACAAATACAAATCATACACTACAATATAACATAGACTACCTAACCAGATAACTACACAGGAAATACAATACAATACAATACTATTTAAGGGAAAATAAGAGAGAAAGAGGGGAAGAGAGAGAGAGAGAGAGAGAAATGGCTCACAATAACAAGAAGATCAATATGATTGCAGAGAAGCTTACACGTGTGAGGAACAATCGCTGCGCAGTTAGTCAATGCTGATGAAATACTTGAGCTTACTCATACTGGCTGTCCCTATATACACAACCCTACAATACCGCATGGGACAGAAGCTAGACTCCATTTTATTGAAGCTCCCATGATTCCAAAGACTGCAACACATGGTTGAAAGGGGGAGGGGAAAACACCCGGCAGCAGCCATTTTAGATTTGCAGGTCCAAACACATGGCACTCTCTACTACACCACAATCACATAGCAGAAGACACAAGACTCCATTTTATTCCAAAATGTCCAAGCCTCAGAACAATGCATATGTTCTGATTTTACAATTCCAAACCATCTAAATCACCTTTCACAATTTCAATCCAACTTCCTAGAACCATCTTATTCACTTTCACATTCCAAACAACTTCAGTATCTCAATAACCAGAGCATATTCATCACAAGACCAGATCACAATGTAACCACACATCTCAGCCCGCCACTGCCACAAGCACATGCCCAAACGCAACTGCATGGTGGTATTTATGATTAACAAGATATATATTATAACTAACCAGTACAATCTATTTTAAATCACCATAGGCAAACAAATACCACAAATGCTATGCTACAGGTTGTCTAATGTCCCAGCTACCATCACAGATTCCCAGATCTATCACACAAACACCCAACAATCACACAACCAAGTTACAATATCCTATTTAAACCAGAAAGCAATCTGTCTATATTTCCTTATCTAGCCATGTGAATTCAATACTTAGCCTTTGGTGCCTGGTGATGATCCAGCCATGCTTCTGGGAGCTTTGTTCTGAGTGTAGCTTCATTACATCTGTTCTCTGAGGCCACCAGCAAAAACTGACCCCCAACCCCCCCAGACAGGAACTATCCTCCTGTGTGTCTGTTCCTAGGGGAGGGGTCTCTCTCTCTCCTTTGTATATGTTAATCAGGTTCAGCCCTGAAAATCTTAGTAAAAGGTTGGCTTGATCATCCATTGTTCTCAACAAAGTGATCTTAGCTTTTATACATATAATCATATCTATCCGCTGCAATGTCCCACAACTTCACAACCAGCATCAAACTAACCCACACATCATTCTGCTTGCTTCAATACCAAACATGATGGGCGCATCTGGTTCTGTTCAGATAATACATATTCATGACATCAATTCATCAGCCAATTCTAAATCTCCATGATGTCTGGTGCTTGACATTATTATAACCATGTACTGTATGAAACAAGCACCGAATCCATCTCCATGCCATGTCCGAGCAAATGCGTGTGTTTCCATATATTGCTGTGCTCGCTGCGCATATTTGCAAGTATAGCGACTTAAATGTGTGTGTGGTTTGTATGTTCTCTCTATGTAATATTTTTTGACTTTGACACTGCAGTAATGACATTGCTGGGTATTAGGGTGTACCCTCCACCATGACCCAGTCCATGTGGTAACTGTAGTAATGACATTGCTGGGTATTAGGGTGTACCCTCCACCATGACCCAGTCCATGTGGTAACTGTAGTAATGACATTGCCTGGGTATTAGGGTGTACCCTCCAACATGACCCAGTCCATGTGGTAACTGTAGTAATGACATTGCCTGGGTATTAGGGTGTACCCTCCACCATGACCCAGTCCATGTGGTAACTGCAGTAATGACATTCCCTGGGTATTAGGGTGTACCCTCCACCATGACCCAGTCCATGTGGTAACTGTAGTAATGACATTGCTGGGTATTAGGGTGTACCCTCCACCATGACCCATTCCATGTGGTAACTGTAGCAATGACATTGCCTGGGTATTAGGGTGTACCCTCCACCATGACCCAGTCTATGTGGTAACTGTAGCAATGACATTGCCTGGGTATTAGGGTGTACCCTCCACCATGACCCATTCCATGTGGTAACTGTAGTAATGACATTGCTGGGTATTAGGGTGTACTCTCCACCATGACCCAGTCCATGTGGTAACTGCAGCAATGACATTGCCTGGGTATTAGGGTGTACCCTCCACCATGACCCAGTCCATGTGGTAACTGTAGTAATGACATTGCTGGGTATTAGGGTGTATCCTCCACCATGACCCAGTCCATGTGGTAACTGTAGTAATGACATTGCCTGGGTATTAGGGTGTACTCTCCACCATGACCCAGTCCATGTGGTAACTGTAGTAATGACATTCCCTTGGTATTAGGGTGTACTCTCCACCATGACCCAGTCCATGTGGTAACTGTAGTAATGACATTCCCTTGGTATTAGGGTGTACTCTCCACCATGACCCATTCCATGTGGTAACTGTAGCAATGACATTGCTGGGTATTAGGGTGTATCCTCCACCATGACCCAGTCCATGTGGTAACTGCAGCAATGACATTGCCTGGGTATTAGGGTGTACCCTCCACCATGACCCAGTCCATGTGGTAACTGCAGCAATGACATTGCCTGGGTATTAGGGTGTACCCTCCACCATGACCCATTCCATGTGGTAACTGTAGCAATGACATTGCTGGGTATTAGGGTGTATCCTCCACCATGACCCAGTCCATGTGGTAACTGCAGCAATGACAGTGCCTGGGTATTAGGGTGTACTCTCCACCATGACCCATTCCATGTGGTAACTGTAGCAATGACATTGCTGGGTATTAGGGTGTATCCTCCACCCTGACCCAGTCCATGTGGTAACTGTAGTAATGACATTTCCTGGGTATTAGGGTGTACTCTCCACCATGACCCAGTCCATGTGGTAACTGTAGTAATGACATTGCCTGGGTATTAGGGTGTACCCTCCACCATGACCCAGTCCATGTGGTAACTGCAGCAATGACATTGCCTGGGTATTAGGGTGTACCCTCCACCATGACCGATTCCATGTGGTAACTGTAGTAATGACATTGCCTGGGTATTAGGGTGTACCCTCCACCATGACCCAGTCCATGTGGTAACTGTAGTAATGACATTGCTGGGTATTAGGGTGTACCCTCCACCATGACCCAGTCCATGTGGTAACTGTAGTAATGACATTACCTGGGTATTAGGGTGTACCCTCCACCATGACCCAGTCCATGTGGTAACTGTAGTAATGACATTGCCTGGGTATTAGGGTGTACCCTCCACCATGACCCAGTCCATGTGGTAACTGTAGTAATGACATTGCCTGGGTATTAGGGTGTACCCTCCACCATGACCCAGTCCATGTGGTAACTGTAGTAATGACATTGCCTGGGTATTAGGGTGTACCCTCCACCATGACCCAGTCCATGTGGTAACTGTAGTAATGACATTGCCTGGGTATTAGGGTGTACCCTCCACCATGACCCAGTCCATGTGGTAACTGTAGTAATGACATTGCCTGGGTATTAGGGTGTACCCTCCAACATGACCCAGTCCATGTGGTAACTGCAGCAATGAAATTACCTAGGTATTAGGGTGTACTCTCCACCATGACCCAGTCCATGTGGTAACTGTAGTAATGACATTGCTGGGTATTAGGGTGTACCCTCCACCATGACCCAGTCCATGTGGTAACTGTAGTAATGACATTGCTGGGTATTAGGGTGAACCCTCCACCATGACCCATTCCATGTGGTAACTGTAGTAATGACATTGCCTGGGTATTAGGGTGTACCCTCTACCATGACCCAGTCCATGTGGTAACTGTAGTAATGACATTGCTGGGTATTAGGGTGTACCCTCCACCATGACCCATTCCATGTGGTAACTGTAGTAATGACATTGCCTGGGTATTAGGGTGTACCCTCCACCATGACCCAGTCCATGTGGTAACTGTAGTAATGACATTACCTAGGTATTAGGGTGTACCCTCCACCATGACCCATTCCATGTGGTAACTGTAGTAATGACATTGCCTGGGTATTAGGGTGTACCCTCCAGCATGACCCAGTCCATGTGGTAACTGTAGCAATGACATTGCTGGGTATTAGGGTGTACCCTCCACCATGACCCAGTCCATGTGGTAACTGTAGCAATGACATTGCTGGGTATTAGGGTGTACCCTCCACCATGACCCAGTCCATGTGGTAACTGTAGTAATGACATTACCTAGGTATTAGGGTGTACCCTCCACCATGACCCAGTCCATGTGGTAACTGTAGTAATGACATTGCTGGGTATTAGGGTGTACCCTCCACCATGACCCATTCCATGTGGTAACTGTAGCAATGACAATGCTGGGTATTAGGGTGTACCCTCCACCATGACCCAGTCCATGTGGTAACTGTAGCAATGACATTGCTGGGTATTAGGGTGTACTCTCCACCATGACCCAGTCCATGTGGTAACTGTAGTAATGACATTACCTGGGTATTAGGGCGTACCCTCCACCATGACCCAGTCCATGTGGTAACTGTAGTAATGACATTGCCTGGGTATTAGGGTGTACCCACCACCATGACCCAGTCCATGTGGTAACTGTAGTAATGACATTGCTGGGTATTAGGGTGTACTCTCCACCATGACCCAGTCCATGTGGTAACTGTAGTAATGACATTGCCTGGGTATTAGGGTGTACCCTCCACCATGACCCAGTCCATGTGGTAACTGTAGTAATGACATTGCTGGGTATTAGGGTGTACTCTCCACCATGACCCAGTCCATGTGGTAACTGTAGTAATGACATTACCTGGGTATTAGGGCGTACCCTCCACCATGACCCAGTCCATGTGGTAACTGTAGTAATGACATTGCCTGGGTATTAGGGTGTACCCACCACCATGACCCAGTCCATGTGGTAACTGTAGTAATGACTTTGCTGGGTATTAGGGTGTACTCTCCACCATGACCCAGTCCATGTGGTAACTGTAGTAATGACATTGCCTGGGTATTAGGGTGTACCCTCCACTATGACCCAGTCCATGTGGTAACTGTAGTAATGACATTGCTGGGTATTAGGGTGTACCCTCCACCATGACCCAGTCCATGTGGTAACTGTAGTAATGACATTGCCTGGGTATTAGGGTGTACTCTCCACCATGACCCATTCCATGTGGTAACTGTAGTAATGACATCGCTTGGGTACAGAGGCGTAACTAGCATGGGGCGAGCAGGGCACGTGCCTTGGGCGCCGTGGCAGCCCCAGCAGAGGGGAGCGCCACCGCCACCTGCACGGCCCGCTCGCCCCATGCGACATGGTTTCCGCCGGCGGGCTCTCCCTGGCTCCCCAGCCCCAGCTGCTGTGCCTGTCACACTGTACAGGCAGCAGCAGCTAGGACGGAGCCTCCCCCTACTCCCCCCCCCCAAGCAGTATCTAATTGTGGAGGTGCGCACGCGCGCGGGGCTTCGGAGGCGGCAGGTGAGCAGGCAGGCGGCGGCAGCAGAAGTTTATTGTCGGGAGGGGGGGGGGAGAGGTACAGTGTGTGTGTGGGTTAAGTGTGTGTGTGTGAGACAGTGTGAGTGTAAGTGAATATTTGTAATCCTGTGTGTGGGGGGGGAGGGGGAAGTATGAGAATGTGTGTGTAGTCTGAGTGTGTGTGTGTGTGGGGTTTTGGGGGTGGCCAGTCTGTGTGTGTGTAATCTGTAGATCACACACACACACACACACACACACACACACACACACACACACACACAGACTGGCCACCCCAAACTCCACACACACCCACTCAGACTACACACACATTCTCATACTTTCCCCTCCCCCACACACACTGGACTGCAAAAACTGACACACACTCACACTGTCCCCTCCCCCCCCCCCCCCCCCCCCCCCCCACACACACACACACACACACACACACACACAAGGGAAGTTAGTAATTTAGAACTAATGGAAGACTGACAGTGGATGAGACCTGAGAAGTATCATCCATTTTGTCGTAGCCGGTCTTCGAGGTATAACAAGAATTTCCAAAAGTAACCCTAGGATTTCCCAACTGATGGTGTACTGAGTGACGACGCAGGTGGAGGTGATGGTGTGCTGAGTGACGACGCAGGTGGAGGTGATGGTGTGCTGAGTGACGACGCAGGAGGAGGTGATGGTGTGCTGAGTGAGTGACGACGCAGGGGAGGTGATGGTGTGCTGAGTGACGACGCAGGGGGAGGTGATGGTGTGCTGAGTGACGACGCAGAGGTAGGTTATGGTGTGCTGAGTGACGACGCAGGAGTGGTGATGGTGTGCTGAGTGACGACGCAGGGGGAGGTGATGGTGTGCTGAGTGACGACGCAGGGGGAGGTGATAGTGTGCTGAGTGACAACGCAGGGGGAGGTGATGGTGTGCTGAGTGACGACGCAGAGGTAGGTTATGGTGTGCTGAGTGACGACGCAGGGGGAGGTGATGGTGTGCTGAGTGACGACGCAGGGGGAGGTGATGGTGTGCTGAGTGATGACGCAGGGGGAGGTGATGGTGTGCTGAGTGACGACGCAGGGGGAGGTGATGGTGTGCTGAGTGACGACGCAGGGGGAGGTGATGGTGTGCTGAGTGATGACGCAGGGGGAGGTGATGGTGTGCTGAGTGACGATGCAGGGGGAGGTGGTGGTGTGCTGAGTGACGACGCAGGGGGATGTGATGGTGTGCTGAGTGACGACGCAGGGGAGGTGATGGTGTGCTGAGTGACGACGCAGGGGGAGGTGTTGGTGTGCTGAGTGACGACGCAGGTGGAGGTGATGGTGTGCTGAGTGACGACGCAGGTGGAGGTGATGGTGTGCTGAGTGACGACGCAGGTGGAGGTGATGGTGTGCTGAGTGAGTGACGACGCAGGGGAGGTGATGGTGTGCTGAGTGACGACGCAGGGGGAGGTGATGGTGTGCTGAGTGACGACGCAGAGGTAGGTTATGGTGTGCTGAGTGACGACGCAGGAGTGGTGATGGTGTGCTGAGTGACGACGCAGGGGGAGGTGATGGTGTGCTGAGTGACGACGCAGGGGGAGGTGATGGTGTGCTGAGTGACGACGCAGGGGGAGGTGATGGTGTGCTGAGTGACGACGCAGGGGGAGGTGATGGTGTGCTGAGTGATGACGCAGGGGGAGGTGATGGTGTGCTGAGTGAGTGACGACGCAGGGGAGGTGATGGTGTGCTGAGTGACGATGCAGGGGGAGGTGATGGTGTGCTGAGTGACGACGCAGGGGGAGGTGATGGTGTGCTGAGTGACGACGCAGGGGGAGGTGATGGTGTGCTGAGTGAGTGACGACGCAGGGGGAGGTGATGGTGTGCTGAGTGATGACGCAGGGGGAGGTGATGGTGTGCTGAGTGACGACGCAGGGGGAGGTGATGGTGTGCTGAATGATGACGCAGGGGGAGGTGATGGTGTGCTGAGTGACGACGCAGGGGGAGGTGATGGTGTGCTGAGTGACGATGCAGGGGGAGGTGATGGTGTGCTGAGTGACGATGCAGGGGGAGGTGATGGTGTGCTGAGTGACGACGCAGGGGAGGTGATGGTGTGCTGAGTGACGACGCAGGGGAGGTGATGGTGTGCTGAGTGACGACGCAGGGGGAGGTGATGGTGTGCTGAGTGACGACGCAGGTGGAGGTGATGGTGTGCTGAGTGACGACGCAGGTGGAGGTGATGGTGTGCTGAGTGACGATGCAGGTGGAGGTGATGGTGTGCTGAGTGACGACGCAGAGGTAGGTTATGGTGTGCTGAGTGACGACGCAGGGGGAGGTGATGGTGTGCTGAGTGACGACGCAGGGGGAGGTGATGGTGTGCTGAGTGACGACGCAGGGGGAGGTGATGGTGTGCTGAGTGACGACGCAGGGGGAGGTGATGGTGTGCTGAGTGACGACGCAGGGGGAGGTGATGGTGTGCTGAGTGACGACGCAGGGGGAGGTGATGGTGTGCTGAGTGACGATGCAGGGGGAGGTGATGGTGTGCTGAGTGACGACGCAGGGGGAGGTGATGGTGTGCTGAGTGACGATGCAGGGGGAGGTGATGGTGTGCTGAGTGATGACGCAGGGGGAGGTGATGGTGTGCTGAGTGAGTGACGACGCAGGGGAGGTGATGGTGTGCTGAGTGACGACGCAGGGGGAGGTGATGGTGTGCTGAGTGACGACGCAGGGGGAGGTGATGGTGTGCTGAGTGATGACGCAGGGGGAGGTGATGGTGTGCTGAGTGACGATGCAGGTGGAGGTGATGGTGTGCTGAGTGACGACGCAGGGGGAGGTGATGGTGTGCTGAGTGACGACGCAGGGGGAGGTGATGGTGTGCTGAGTGACGACGCAGGGGGAGGTGATGGTGTGCTGAGTGACGACGCAGGGGGAGGTGATGGTGTGCTGAGTGACGACGCAGGGGGAGGTGATGGTGTGCTGAGTGACGACGCAGGGGAGGTGATGGTGTGCTGAGTGAGTGACGACGCAGGGGAGGTGATGGTGTGCTGAGACGACGCAGGGGAGGTGATGGTGTGCTGAGTGACGACGCAGGGGAGGTGATGGTGTGCTGAATGATGACAAAGGGGGAGGTGATGGTGTGCTGAGTGACGACGCAGAGGTAGGTTACGGTGTGCTGAGTGACGACGCAGGGGAGGTGATGGTGTGCTGAGTGAGTGACGACGCAGGGGAGGGGATGGTGTGCTGAGTGACGACGCAGGGGGAGGTGATGGTGTGCTGAGTGACGACGCAGGGGGAGGTGATGGTGTGCTGAGTGACGACGCAGAGGTAGGTTATGGTGTGCTGAGTGACGACGCAGGAGTGGTGATGGTGTGCTGAGTGACGACGCAGGGGGAGGTGATGGTGTGCTGAGTGACGACGCAGGGGGAGGTGATGGTGTGCTGAGTGACGACGCAGGGGGAGGTGATGGTGTGCTGAGTGACGACGCAGGGGGAGGTGATGGTGTGCTGAGTGATGACGCAGGGGGAGGTGATGGTGTGCTGAGTGAGTGACGACGCAGGGGAGGTGATGGTGTGCTGAGTGACGATGCAGGGGGAGGTGATGGTGTGCTGAGTGACGACGCAGGGGGAGGTGATGGTGTGCTGAGTGACGACGCAGGGGGAGGTGATGGTGTGCTGAGTGAGTGACGACGCAGGGGGAGGTGATGGTGTGCTGAGTGATGACGCAGGGGGAGGTGATGGTGTGCTGAGTGACGACGCAGGGGGAGGTGATGGTGTGCTGAATGATGACGCAGGGGGAGGTGATGGTGTGCTGAGTGACGACGCAGGGGGAGGTGATGGTGTGCTGAGTGACGATGCAGGGGGAGGTGATGGTGTGCTGAGTGACGATGCAGGGGGAGGTGATGGTGTGCTGAGTGACGACGCAGGGGAGGTGATGGTGTGCTGAGTGACGACGCAGGGGAGGTGATGGTGTGCTGAGTGACGACGCAGGGGGAGGTGATGGTGTGCTGAGTGACGACGCAGGTGGAGGTGATGGTGTGCTGAGTGACGACGCAGGTGGAGGTGATGGTGTGCTGAGTGACGATGCAGGTGGAGGTGATGGTGTGCTGAGTGACGACGCAGAGGTAGGTTATGGTGTGCTGAGTGACGACGCAGGGGGAGGTGATGGTGTGCTGAGTGACGACGCAGGGGGAGGTGATGGTGTGCTGAGTGACGACGCAGGGGGAGGTGATGGTGTGCTGAGTGACGACGCAGGGGGAGGTGATGGTGTGCTGAGTGACGACGCAGGGGGAGGTGATGGTGTGCTGAGTGACGACGCAGGGGGAGGTGATGGTGTGCTGAGTGACGATGCAGGGGGAGGTGATGGTGTGCTGAGTGACGACGCAGGGGGAGGTGATGGTGTGCTGAGTGACGATGCAGGGGGAGGTGATGGTGTGCTGAGTGATGACGCAGGGGGAGGTGATGGTGTGCTGAGTGAGTGACGACGCAGGGGAGGTGATGGTGTGCTGAGTGACGACGCAGGGGGAGGTGATGGTGTGCTGAGTGACGACGCAGGGGGAGGTGATGGTGTGCTGAGTGATGACGCAGGGGGAGGTGATGGTGTGCTGAGTGACGATGCAGGGGGAGGTGATGGTGTGCTGAGTGACGACGCAGGGGGAGGTGATGGTGTGCTGAGTGACGACGCAGGGGGAGGTGATGGTGTGCTGAGTGACGACGCAGGGGGAGGTGATGGTGTGCTGAGTGACGACGCAGGGGGAGGTGATGGTGTGCTGAGTGACGACGCAGGGGGAGGTGATGGTGTGCTGAGTGACGACGCAGGGGAGGTGATGGTGTGCTGAGTGAGTGACGACGCAGGGGAGGTGATGGTGTGCTGAGTGACGACGCAGGGGAGGTGATGGTGTGCTGAGTGACGACGCAGGGGAGGTGATGGTGTGCTGAATGATGACAAAGGGGGAGGTGATGGTGTGCTGAGTGACGACGCAGAGGTAGGTTACGGTGTGCTGAGTGACGACGCAGGGGAGGTGATGGTGTGCTGAGTGAGTGACGACGCAGGGGAGGGGATGGTGTGCTGAGTGACGACGCAGGGGGAGGTGATGGTGTGCTGAGTGACGACGCAGGGGGAGGTGATGGTGTGCTGAGTGACGACGCAGGGGGAGGTGATGGTGTGCTGAGTGACGACGCAGGGGGAGGTGATGGTGTGCTGAGTGACGACGCAGGGGGAGGTGATGGTGTACTGAGTGACGACGCAGGGGGAGGTGATGGTGTGCTGAGTGACGACGCAGGGGGAGGTGATGGTGTGCTGAGTGACGACGCAGGGGGAGGTGATGGTGTGCTGAGTGACGACTCAGGGGGAGGTGATGGTGTGCTGAGTGACGACTCAGGGCGAGGTGATGGTGTGCTGAGTGACGACGCAGGGGAGGTGATGGTGTGCTGAGTGACGACGCAGGGGAGGTGATGGTGTGCTGAGTGACGACGCAGGGTAGGTGATGGTGTGCTGAGTTATGACGCAGGGGGAGGTGATGGTGTGCTGAGTGACGACGCAGAGGTAGGTTACGGTGTGCTGAGTGACGACGCAGGGGAGGTGATGGTGTGCTGAGTGAGTGACAACGCAGGGGAGGGGATGGTGTGCTGAGTGACGACGCAGGGGGAGGTGATGGTGTGCTGAGTGACGACGCAGGGGGAGGTGATGGTGTGCTGAGTGACGACGCAGGGGGAGGTGATGGTGTGCTGAGTGACGATGCAGGGGGAGGTGATCGTGTGCTGAGTGACGATGCAGGGGGAGGTGATGGTGTGCTGAGTGACGATGCAGGGGGAGGTGATGGTGTGCTGAGTGACGATGCAGGGGGAGGTGATGGTGTGCTGAGTGACGATGCAGGGGGAGGTGGTGGTGTGCTGAGTGACGACGCAGGGGGAGGTGATGGTGTGCTGAGTGACGATGCAGGGGGAGGTGGTGGTGTGCTGAGTGACGACGCAGGGGGAGGTGATGGTGTGCTGAGTCACGACGCAGGGGGAGGTGATGGTGTGCTGAGTGACGACGCAGGGGGAGGTGATGGTGTGCTGAGTGACGACGCAGGGGGAGGTGATGGTGTGCTGAGTGACGACGCAGGGGGAGGTGATGGTGTGCTGAGTGACGACGCAGGGGGAGGTGATGGTGTGCTGAGTGACGACGCAGGGGGAGGTGATGGTGTGCTGAGTGACGACGCAGGGGGAGGTGATGGTGTGCTGAGTGACGACGCAGGGGGAGGTGATGGTGTGCTGAGTGACGACGCAGGGGGAGGTGATGGTGTGCTGAGTCACGACGCAGGGGGAGGTGATGGTGTGCTGAGTCACGACGCAGGGGGAGGTGATGGTGTGCTGAGTGACGACGCAGGGGGAGGTGATGGTGTGCTGAGTCACGACGCAGGGGGAGGTGATGGTGTGCTGAGTGACGACGCAGGGGGAGGTGATGGTGTGCTGAGTGACGACGCAGGGGGAGGTGATGGTGTGCTGAGTGACGACGCAGGGGGAGGTGATGGTGTGCTGAGTCACGACGCAGGGGGAGGTGATGGTGTGCTGAGTGACGACGCAGGGGGAGGTGATGGTGTGCTGAGTGACG
>NW_026967473.1:722500-745000 GCF_028390025.1 Pseudophryne corroboree | reverse complement strand
GCTATATATCACACACACACACACACACACACCTCATATATCACATCAGGACAGGCAGTAATGGCTATATATCACACACACACACACACACACCTCATATATCACATCAGGGCAGGCAGTAATGGCTATATATCACACACACCTCATATATCACATCAGGACAGGCAGTAATGGCTATATATCACACACACACACACACACACACACACACACACACACACACACACACACACACACCTCATATATCACATCAGGGCAGGCAGTAATGGCTATATATCACACACACACACACACACACACACCTCATATATCACATCAGGACAGGCAGTAATGGCTATATATCACACACACACACACACACACACACACACACACACACACACACACACACACACACACACACACCTCATATATCACATCAGGACAGGCAGTAATGGCTATATATCACACACACACACACACACACACACACACACACACACACACACCTCATATATCACATCAGGGCAGGCAGTAATGGCTATATAACACACACACACACACACACACACACACACACACCTCATATATCACATCAGGACAGGCAGTAATGGCTATATATCACACACACACCTCATATATCACATCAGGGCAGGCAGTAATGGCTATATATCACACACACACACACACACACACACACACACACACACACACACCTCATATATCACATCAGGGCAGGCAGTAATGGCTATATATCACACACACACACCTCATATATCACATCAGGACAGGCAGTACTGGCTATATATCACACACACACCTCATATATCACATCAGGGCAGGCAGTAATGGCTATATATCACACACACACCTCATATATCACATCAGGACAGGTAGTAATGGCTATATCACACACACCCCTCATATATCACATCAGGACAGGCAGTAATGGCTATATTTCACGCTCACACCTCATATATCACATCAGGGCAGGCAGTAATGGCTATATATCACACACCTCATATATCGCATCAGGACAGGCAGTAATGGCTATATCACACACACACACACACACACACACACACACACACACACACACACACACACACACACACACACACACACACACACACACACACACCCAACTCATATATCACATCAGGGCAGGCAGTAATGGCTATATATCACACACACACACCTCATATATCACATCAGGACAGGCAGTAATGGCTATATATCACACACACCTCATATATCACATCAGGACAGGCAGTAATGGCTATATATCACACACACACCTAATATCTCACATCAGGGCAGGCAGTAATGGTTATATATCACACACACCTCATATATCACATCAGGGCAGGCAGTAATGGCTATATATCACACACACCTCATATATCACATCAGGACAGGCAGTAATGGCTATATATCACACACACACACACACACCTCTCATATATCACATCAGGGCAGGCAGTAATGGCTATATATCACACACACACACCTCATATATCACATCAGGGCAGGCAGTACTGGCTATATATCACGCTCACACCTCATATATCACATCAGGACAGGCAGTAATGTTTATATATCACACACCTCATATATCACATCAGGGCAGGCAGTAATGGCTATATATCACGCTCACACCTCATATATCACATCAGGACAGGCAGTAATGGCTATATATCACACACACACACACACACACACACACACACACACACACACACACACACACACCTCATATATCACATCAGGACAGGCAGTAATGTTTATATATCACACACCTCATATATCACATCAGGGCATGCAGTAATGGCTATATATCACGCTCACACCTCATATATCACATCAGGACAGGCAGTAATGTTTATATATCACACACCTCATATATCACATCAGGACAGGCAGTAATGGCTATATATCACACACCTCATATATCACATCAGGACAGGCAGTAATGGCTATATATCACACAAACACACCTCATATATCACATCAGGGCAGGCAGTAATGGCTATATATCACACACACACACACACACACACCTCATATATCACATCAGGACAGGCAGTACTGGCTATATATCACACACACACCTCATATATCACATCAGGACAGGCAGTAATGGCTATATATCACACACACCTCATATATCACTTCAGGGCAGGCAGTAATGGCTATATAACACACACACACACACACACACACACACCTCATATCACTTCAGGACAGGCAGTAGTGGCTATATATCACACACACACCTCATATATCACATCAGGGCAGGCAGTAATGGCTATATATCACACACACACCTCATATATCACATCAGGACAGGCAGTAATGTTTATATATCACACACACACACACACCTCATATATCACATCAGGACAGGCAGTAATGTTTATATATCACACACCTCATATATCACATCAGGGCAGGCAGTAATGGCTATATATCACACACACACCTCATATATCACATCAGGACAGGCAGTAATGTTTATATATCACACACACCTCATATATCACATCAGGGCAGGCAGTAATGGCTATATATCACACACACACACCTCATATATCACATCAGGACAGGGAGTAATGGCTATATATCACACACACCTCATATATCACATCAGGGCAGGCAGTAATGGTTATATATCACACACACCTCATATATCACATCAGGGCAGTAATGGCTATATATCACACACACACACCTCATATATCACATCAGGGCAGGCAGTAATGGCTATATATCACACACACACCTCATATATCACATCAGGACAGGCAGTGATGGCTATATATCACACACACACCTCATATATCACATCAGGGCAGGCAGTAATGGCTATATATCACACACACCTCATATATCACATCAGGGCAGTAATGGCTATATATCACACACACACCTCATATATCACATCAGGACAGGCAGTGATGGCTATATATCACACACACACCTCATATATCACATCAGGACAGGCAGTAATGGCTATATATCACACACACCTCATATATCACATCAGGACAGGCAGTGATGGCTATATATCACACACACACCTCATATATCACATCAGGGCAGGCAGTAATGGCTATATATCACACACACCTCATATATCACATCAGGGCAGGCAATAATGGCTATATATCACACACACACACACCTCATATATCACATCAGGGCAGTAATGGCTATATATCACACACACCTCATATATCACATCAGGGCAGGCAGTAATGGCTATATATCACACACACACCTCATATATCACATCAGGACAGGCAGTGATGGCTATATATCACACACACCTCATATATCACATCAGGGCAGGCAATAATGGCTATATATCACACACACACACCTCATATATCACATCAGGGCAGGCAGTAATGGCTATATATCACAGACACACCTCATATATCACATCAGGACAGGCAGTGATGGCTATATATCACACACACCTCATATATCACATCAGGGCAGGCAATAATGGCTATATATCACACACACACACCTCATATATCACATCAGGGCAGGCAGTAATGGCTATATATCACACACACACACACACACACACACACACACACACACACACACCTCATATATCACATCAGGACAGGCAGTAATGGCTATATATCACACACACCTCATATATCACATCAGGGCAGGCAGTAATGGCTATATATCACACACACACACCTCATATATCACATCAGGACAGGGAGTAATGGCTATATATCACACACACCTCATATATCACATCAGGGCAGGCAGTAATGGTTATATATCACACACACCTCATATATCACATCAGGGCAGTAATGGCTATATATCACACACACACACACACACACCTCATATATCACATCAGGACAGGCAGTAATGGCTATATATCACACACACACCTCATATATCACATCAGGACAGGCAGTAATGGCTATATATCACACACACCTCATATATCACATCAGGACAGGCAGTAATGGCTATATATCACACACACCTCATATATCACATCAGGGCAGGCAGTAATGGCTATATATCACACACACCTCATATATCACATCAGGGCAGGCAGTAATGGCTATATATCACACACACACCTCATATATCACATCAGGACAGGCAGTACTGGCTATATATCACACACACCTCATATATCACATCAGGACAGGCAGTAATGGCTATATATCACACACACACCTCATATATCACATCAGGGCAGGCAGTAATGGCTATATATCACACACACACCTCATATATCACATCAGGGCATGCAGTAATGGCTATATATCACACACACACCTCATATATCACATCAGGACAGGCAGTAATGGCTATATATCACACACACACCTCATATATCACATCAGGACAGGCAGTAATGGCTATATATCACACACACACACCTCATATATCACATCAGGACAGGCAGTAATTATTTATTTATTTATTAACAGTTTCTTATATAGCGCAGCATATTCCGTTGCGCTTTACAATTAGAACAACAGTAATAGAACAAAACTGGGTAAAAACAGACAGACATAGAGGTAGGAAGGCCCTGCTCGCAAGCTTACAATCTATAGGGAAATAGGCATAGATACACAAGGATAGATGCTACCTATTGCATAATGGTCCACCAGATTGCTAGGTTCTTAATGGGTTGTATGATGATACCCCACAAAGTTATCCAAGTGTCAGGAGGGTGTGAGACTAAAGAAAGACATGATAAGTGATGTTATGAATACTCTACAGAGGATGTAATTAGATAGGGAAGCACTGAAGATTATGTGGGTGGGTCTGGAATTTGATAGGCTTGTCTGAAGAGGTGAGTTTTCAGGGAACATTTAAAGGTTTGGAGACTAGAGGAGAGTCTTACTGTGCGTGGGAGGGCATTCCACAGAGTGGGTGAAGCCCGGATAAAGTCCTGTAATTTTGAGTGTGAACAAGTAATGCGTGTGGATGAGAGACGTAGGTCTTGTGCAGAGCGGAGAGGTCGGGTAGGGAGATATTATGAGATGAGTGAAGAGATGTATGTTGGTGCAGTTTGGTTAATGGCCTTGTATGTGAGTAAAAGTATTTTATATTTAATACGGTAGAATACCGGTAACCAATGGAGGGACTGACAGAGCGGATCTGCAGACGATGAACGCCTGGCAAGGAAGATTAGCCTCGCAGCTGCATTCAAAATGGATTGTAGTGGTGAGAGCTTATGTTTGGGAAGACCGGTCAGGAGACTATTACAATAATCAATGCGGGAGATAATGAGAGCATGGATTAGAGTTTTTGCTGTGTCTTGTGTAAGATAAGGGCGTATTTTGGATATGTTTCTTAGATGCATGTAACATGATCTTGAGACAGATTGAATGTGGGTAACAAAGGACAGTTCAGAGTCAAGAATGACACCTAGGCAGCGAGCTTGTGGGGTAGGGGTGATTGCCGAGTTCTCAACAGTGATAGATATATCAGGTTGGAAACTACTATTGGCAGGTGGAAATATAATTAATTCTGTTTTGGAAATATTAAGTTTGAGGTGGCGAGATGTCATCCAAGATGAAATGGCAGAAAGGCATTCAGTGACACGGCCCAATACAGATGGTGACAAATCAGTGGAGGATAGGTAGATTTGAGTATCATCTGCATACAGATGGTACTGAAATCCGAAAGAGTTGATTAGTTTGCCAAGAGATGTGGTATAGATAGAGAAAAGCAGAGGACCTAGGACTGAGCCTTGCGGTACTCCAACTGAGAGAGGTAGCGAAGGAGAGGTGGAATCAGAGAAACGAACACTGAAGGAGCGATTAGATAGGTAGGATGAGAACCAAGAAAGGGCTGTGTCCTGAATACCTAGGGATTGTAGTGTTTGTATGAGAAGAGAGTGGTCAACAGTGTCAAAAGCAGCAGAGAGATCAAGGAGAATAAGTAGAGAGAAATGTCCTTTAGATTTAGCAGTGACCAAATCATTCACTACCTTAGTCAGTGCTGTCTCTGTGGAGTGTTGGGCACGAAATCCTGACTGAAGTGGGTCCAGTAGGCTGTGTGAGTTAAGAAAGTGTGTGAGGCGAGTGTAGGCAAGTCTCTCCAGTAGCTTGGAGGGACATGGGAGCTGAGAGATGGGACGGTAGTTAGAGAGAGTGTTCGGGTCAGAGTTTTGTTTTTTCAGAATGGGAGTAATCACTGCATGCTTGTATAGAGAAGGAAAGATACCAGTAGACAGGGAGAGATTACAGATTTTTGTTAAGGTTGGGATGAGCACAGTAGACAGAGCTTTACTAATTTGTGAGGGTATAGAGTCAAGGGGAGAGGTATTAGAGTAGGCAGATGAAAAGAGTGCAGATACTTCATCTTCATTTGTAGGATCAAAGGAAGAGAAGGTGTTAGAGGGTTCAGGTAGGGAATTGAGCAGGTCACTTGCTGTGGAAGAGCATACCATTTCATTTCGGATCTTGTCAATCTTGTCCTTGAAATAGGAAGCAAGATCTTGCGCACTGACAGTGGCTGGTGGGTTAGGTGAGGGAGGGACAAGAAGTGATTTAAATGTATTAAAAAGTCGCTTGGGGTTAGAGGCTTGAGCAGAGATGAGAGATTGAAAATATGTTTGTTTGGCAGTGTCCAGAGCAGTACGATAAGAGTGGTAGGTGGTCTTATATGTGACAAAGTCACTTGAACTACGAGATTTACGCCACTGGCGTTCAACTTTTCGTGAGAGTTTTTGTAAGTGTCTAGTGTATTTAGAGTGCCACGGTTGACATCTAAGTCTACGTGGAGTGTGATGGGTAGCTGGAGCCACTTCATCAAGTGCTGTTACTAGAGTTTGGTTAAGGTGTGACGCAGCAGTCTCTGGAGAGGTGAATGTAGAAATTGGTGAAAGTAGTGGTTGCAGAGAGGTAGATAGTTGTTGAAAATTAATAGCGTTAATATTTCTGCGGGTAAGAGGTGTCCTTGTAGACTTTAGGGACATGGAGTTTGAAGTAATGGAGGAGAGCATGCATGTGATAAGGTTGTGATCTGAGAGAGGGAAAGGAGTGTTAGTGAGTTCAGAAACAGAGCATAGTCTGGTGAATACAAGATCAAGGCAGTGGCCCTCCTGATGAGTAGGGGAGTCAGTCCATTGGGAGAGGCCAAGAGAGGAGGTTAGAGAGAGTAGTTTAGAGGCATGGGGAGATTGTGGACTGTCAATAGAAAGATTGAAATCACCCATAATGATGGTGGAGATGTCAGAGGATAGAAAGTGAGGGAGCCATGCAGAAAAATCTTCCAGAAACTCTTTGGGTTGCCCAGGTGGGCGATAGATAGCTGCAACACGCAGAGAGAAAGGGGTGAAAATCCTAATAGAGTGTACTTCAAAGGATGTAAATGTGAGTGAGGGAACAGGTGGTAAAACGATGTGCGTGTAAGATTTGGACAGTAATATTCCAACACCCCCTCCTTTGATGTTACCAGGCCTGGGGGTGTGTGTGAAGTGGAGGCCACCATGTGACAGTGCTGCAGGGGAGGCAGTGTCTGATTGTGTGAGCCAGGTTTCTGTTATAGCCAGCATACTGAATTTGTTTGCTATGAAAAGGTCATGAATAGCTGTTAATTTGTTGCAAACAGAGCGTGCATTCCATAAAGCACATTTTAGTGACTTGGATGTAGATGGGAGACAAGTGATGTTGATAAGGTTTGTTGATTTTCTATTCCGTTGTGAATCAGCTGAATGTGAGCATGGTATGTGGATGGGACCTGGATTTGGGGATATGTCACCAGCTAGTAGAAGCAGAAGAAGAGAGAGATAGGTATAGTTGGGGGAGGTGTGTGATAGTTTCTTATGGTGACAGGTAGAGGATGTGACAGTTAGTGCACATAGATAGGTTAAAAGCTCATGAGTGTTAATAAGAGGGGAGTGGATTAATGAGGCTGCAATGTGTACAGAGCGATAAATAACAGGAATAGTGAAGGACGATGTCATTTTATAGAGGATACCATGAAGTGCTATGAGGAAAAAAAGTCTGTGGAGCATGGTGTTTATAAAGAGAAAAGTATAGATAGGAAAATGCTTATGGAAATTGTTAATTAAATGGTAGATTTACCTGCTTTCCAATGTTTTCCAATGTTTGTTCAACTGTTGGTTTAACTGTTCTTTTTAAAATTTCCTAACTTTGTAATTTCCAAACTTCGTATATTTCTAAACTTCTGACAACTGCCCCGTAGACAACTGCCCCATAACTGAATGCTAACATATACTAGTTCAAATTTACAAAGGCTTCAGCTGAAGCTAATTGGACATCTAATCAAAGGAATTATATTACCCTGTGTTAAGTAAACACCAGGCCATGTATGCTAATAAACTCCACTCCACTGACCAACATCTATACAAAGATAATATCAGCTATAAGCAAGTACTAATATTCTACAAATACAATTACATACACTGCTAAAATATACATTGGTGTGAATAGAGATCAAGAGGTATAGTTTGCAGGGATCAACAAGCAGAAATCCACATACATTTGAAAATATAGCATGGAGATGTCTGTGAGTTATTGCATAGGTGTAGGGATCAACAAGCAGAAATCCACATACATTTGAAAATATAGCATGGAGATGTCTGTGAGTTATTGCATAGGTGTAGGGATCAACAAGCAGAAATCCACATACATTTGAAAATATAGCATGGAGATGTCTGTGAGTTATTGCATAGGTGTAGGGATCAACAAGCAGAAATCCACATACATTTGAAAATATAGCATGGAGATGTCTGTGGGTTATTGCATAGGTGTAGGGATCAACAAGCAGAAATCCACATACATTTGAAAATATAGCATGGAGATGTCTGTGGGTTATTGCATAGGTGTAGGGATCAACAAGCAGAAATCCACATACATTTGAAAATATAGCATGGAGATGTCTGTGGGTTATTGCATAGGTGTAGGGATCAACAAGCAGAAATCCACATACATTTGAAAATATAGCATGGAGATGTCTGTGGGTTATTGCATAGGTGTAGGGATCAACAAGCAGAAATCCACATACATTTGAAAATATAGCATGGAGATGTCTGTGGGTTATTGCATAGGTGTAGGGATCAACAATCAGAAATCCACATACATTTGAAAATATAGCATGGAGATGTCTGTGGGTTATTGCATAGGTGTAGGGATCAACAAGCAGAAATCCACATACATTTGAAAATATAGCATGGAGATGTCTGTGGGTTATTGCATAGGTGTAGGGATCAACAAGCAGAAATCCACATAGTAATGGCTATATATCACACACACACCTCATATATCACATCAGGACAGGCAGTAATGGCTATATATCACACACACACACACACACACACACACACACACACACTCACACACACCTCATATATCACATCAGGACAGGCAGTAATGGCTATATATCACACACACACCTCATATATCACATCAGGACAGGCAGTAATGGCTATATATCACACACACACCTCATATATCACATCAGGACAGGCAGTAATGGCTATATATCACACACACACACCTCATATATCACATCAGGACAGGCAGTAATGGCTATATATCACACACACACCTCATATATCACATCAGGACAGGCAGTAATGGCTATATATCACACACACACACACACACACACACACACACACACACACACACACACTCACACACACCTCATATATCACATCAGGACAGGCAGTAATGGCTATATATCACACACACACCTCATATATCACATCAGGACAGGCAGTAATGGCTATATATCACACACACACCTCATATATCACATCAGGACAGGCAGTAATGGCTATATATCACACACACACACCTCATATATCACATCAGGACAGGCAGTAATGGCTATATATCACACACACACCTCATATATCACATCAGGACAGGCAGTAATGGCTATATATCACACACCTCATATATCACATCAGGACAGGCAGTAATGGCTATATATCACACACACCTCATATATCACATCAGGACAGGCAGTAATGGCTATATATCACACACACACACACACCTCATATATCACATCAGGGCAGGCAGTAATGGCTATATATCACACACACACCTCATATATCACATCAGGACAGGCAGTAATGGCTATATATCACACACACACCTCATATATCACATCAGGACAGGCAGTAATGGCTATATATCACACACACACACCTCATATATCACATCAGGACAGGCAGTAATGGCTATATATCACACACACACCTCATATATCACATCAGGACAGGCAGTAATGGCTATATATCACACACACACCTCATATATCACATCAGGACAGGCAGTAATGGCTATATATCACACACCTCATATATCACATCAGGACAGGCAGTAATGGCTATATATCACACACACCTCATATATCACATCAGGACAGGCAGTAATGGCTATATATCACACACACACACACACCTCATATATCACATCAGGGCAGGCAGTAATGGCTATATATCACACACACACCTCATATATCACATCAGGACAGGCAGTAATGGCTATATATCACACACACACCTCATATATCACATCAGGACAGGCAGTAATGGCTATATATCACACACACACACCTCATATATCACATCAGGACAGGCAGTAATGGCTATATATCACACACACACCTCATATATCACATCAGGACAGGCAGTAATGGCTATATATCACACACCTCATATATCACATCAGGACAGGCAGTAATGGCTATATATCACACACACCTCATATATCACATCAGGACAGGCAGTAATGGCTATATATCACACACACACACACCTCATATATCACATCAGGGCAGGCAGTAATGGCTATATATCACACACACCTCATATATCACATCAGGGCAGGCAGTAATGGCTATATATCACACACACCTCATATATCACATCAGGGCAGGCAGTAATGGCTATATATCACACACACCTCATATATCACATCAGGACAGGCAGTAATGGTTATATATCACACACACCTCATATATCACATCAGGACAGGCAGTAATGGCTATATATCACACACACACCTCATATATCACATCAGGACAGGCAGTAATGGTTATATATCACACACACACACACACACACACACACACACACACACACACACACACACACCTCATATATCACATCAGGACAGGCAGTAATGGCTATATATCACACACACACCTCATATATCACATCAGGACAGGCAGTAATGGCTATATATCACACACACACCTCATATATCACATCAGGGCAGGCAGTAATGGCTATATATCACACACACCTCATATATCACATCAGGGCAGGCAGTAATGGCTATATATCACACACACATCTCATATATCACTACAGGGCAGGCAGTAATGGCTATATATCACACACACACACACACACACACACACACACACACACACACACACACACACACACACACACACACACACACACACACCTCATATATCACATCAGGACAGGCAGTAATGGCTATATATCACACACACCTCATATATCACATCAGGGCAGGCAGTAATGGCTATATATCTCACACACCTCATATATCACATCAGGGCAGGCAGTAATGGCTATATATCACACACACACCTCATATATCACATCAGGACAGGCAGTAATGGTTATATATCACACACACACACACACACACACACACACACACACACACACACACACCTCATATATCACATCAGGACAGGCAGTAATGGCTATATATCACACACACACCTCATATATCACATCAGGGCAGGCAGTAATGGCTATATATCACACACACCTCATATATCACATCAGGACAGGCAGTAATGGCTATATATCACACACACACCTCATATATCACATCAGGACAGGCAGTAATGGCTATATATCACACACACCTCATATATCACATCAGGGCAGGCAGTAATGGCTATATATCACACACACCTCATATATCACATCAGGACAGGCAGTAATGGTTCTATATCACACACACCTCATATATCACATCAGGACAGGCAGTAATGGCTATATATCACACACACACCTCATATATCACATCAGGACAGGCAGTAATGGTTATATATCACTCACACACACACACACACACACACACACACACACACACACACACACACACACTCACACACACCTCATATATCACATCAGGACAGGCAGTAATGGCTATATATCACACACACACCTCATATATCACATCAGGACAGGCAGTAATGGCTATATATCACACACACACCTCATATATCACATCAGGACAGGCAGTAATGGCTATATATCACACACACACACCTCATATATCACATCAGGACAGGCAGTAATGGCTATATATCACACACACACCTCATATATCACATCAGGACAGGCAGTAATGGCTATATATCACACACCTCATATATCACATCAGGACAGGCAGTAATGGCTATATATCACACACACCTCATATATCACATCAGGACAGGCAGTAATGGCTATATATCACACACACACACACCTCATATATCACATCAGGGCAGGCAGTAATGGCTATATATCACACACACCTCATATATCACATCAGGGCAGGCAGTAATGGCTATATATCACACACACCTCATATATCACATCAGGGCAGGCAGTAATGGCTATATATCACACACACCTCATATATCACATCAGGACAGGCAGTAATGGTTATATATCACACACACCTCATATATCACATCAGGACAGGCAGTAATGGCTATATATCACACACACACCTCATATATCACATCAGGACAGGCAGTAATGGTTATATATCACACACACACACACACACACACACACACACACACACACACACACACCTCATATATCACATCAGGACAGGCAGTAATGGCTATATATCACACACACACACCTCATATATCACATCAGGGCAGGCAGTAATGGCTATATATCACACACACCTCATATATCACATCAGGGCAGGCAGTAATGGCTATATATCACACACACATCTCATATATCACTACAGGGCAGGCAGTAATGGCTATATATCACACACACACACACACACACACACACACACACACACACACACACACACACCTCATATATCACATCAGGACAGGCAGTAATGGCTATATATCACACACACCTCATATATCACATCAGGGCAGGCAGTAATGGCTATATATCACACACACCTCATATATCACATCAGGGCAGGCAGTAATGGCTATATATCACACACACCTCATATATCACATCAGGGCAGGCAGTAATGGCTATATATCACACATACACACCTCATATATCACATCAGGGCAGGCAGTAATGGTTATATATCACACACACACACACACACACACACACACACACACACACACACACACCTCATATATCACATCAGGACAGGCAGTAATGGCTATATATCACACACACACCTCATATATCACATCAGGGCAGGCAGTAATGGCTATATATCACACACACCTCATATATCACATCAGGGCAGGCAGTAATGGCTATATATCACACACACACCTCATATATCACTACAGGGCAGGCAGTAATGGCTATATATCACACACACACACACACACACACACACACACACACACACACACACCTCATATATCACATCAGGACAGGCAGTAATGGCTATATATCACACACACCTCATATATCACATCAGGGCAGGCAGTAATGGCTATATATCACACACACCTCATATATCACATCAGGGCAGGCAGTAATGGCTATATATCACACATACACACCTCATATATCACATCAGGGCAGGCAGTAATGGCTATATATCACACACACACACCTCATATATCACATCAGGGCAGGCAGTAATGGCTATATATCACACACACACACCTCATATATCACATCAGGACAGGCAGTAATGGCTATATATCACACACACACACACACACACACACACACACACACACACACACACACACACACACCTCATATATCACATCAGGACAGGCAGTAATGGCTATATATCACACACACCTCATATATCACATCAGGACAGGCAGTAATGGCTATATATCACACACACCTCATATATCACATCAGGACAGGCAGTAATGGCTATATATCACACACACCTCATATATCACATCAGGACAGGCAGTACTGGCTATATATCACACACACCTCATATATCACATCAGGGCAGGCAGTAATGGCTATATATCACACACACACCTCATATATCACATCAGGACAGGCAGTAATGGCTATATATCACACACACACCTCATATATCACATCAGGACAGGCAGTAATGGCTATATATCACACACACCTCATATATCACATCAGGACAGGCAGTAATGGCTATATATCACACACACACACACACACACACACACACACACACACACACACACACACACACCTCATATATCACATCAGGACAGGCAGTAATGGCTATATATCACACACACACACACACACACACACACACACACACACACACACACACACACACACACACACCTCATATATCACATCAGGACAGGCAGTAATGGCTATATATCACACACACCTCATATATCACATCAGGACAGGCAGTAATGGCTATATATCACACACACACACACACACACACACACACACACACACACACACCTCATATATCACATCAGGGCAGGCAGTAATGGCTATATATCACACACACACCTCATATATCACATCAGGACAGGCAGTAATGGCTATATATCACACACACACCTCATATATCACATCAGGACAGGCAGTAATGGCTATATATCACACACACCTCATATATCACATCAGGACAGGCAGTAATGGCTATATATCACACACACACACACACACACACACACACACACACACACACTCACACACACCTCATATATCACATCAGGACAGGCAGTAATGGCTATATATCACACACACACCTCATATATCACATCAGGACAGGCAGTAATGGCTATATATCACACACACACCTCATATATCACATCAGGACAGGCAGTAATGGCTATATATCACACACACACACCTCATATATCACATCAGGACAGGCAGTAATGGCTATATATCACACACACACCTCATATATCACATCAGGACAGGCAGTAATGGCTATATATCACACACCTCATATATCACATCAGGACAGGCAGTAATGGCTATATATCACACACACCTCATATATCACATCAGGACAGGCAGTAATGGCTATATATCACACACACACACACACCTCATATATCACATCAGGGCAGGCAGTAATGGCTATATATCACACACACCTCATATATCACATCAGGGCAGGCAGTAATGGCTATATATCACACACACCTCATATATCACATCAGGGCAGGCAGTAATGGCTATATATCACACACACCTCATATATCACATCAGGACAGGCAGTAATGGTTATATATCACACACACCTCGTATATCACATCAGGACAGGCAGTAATGGCTATATATCACACACACACCTCATATATCACATCAGGACAGGCAGTAATGGTTATATATCACACACACACACACACACACACACACACACACACACACACACACACACCTCATATATCACATCAGGACAGGCAGTAATGGCTATATATCACACACACACACCTCATATATCACATCAGGGCAGGCAGTAATGGCTATATATCACACACACCTCATATATCACATCAGGGCAGGCAGTAATGGCTATATATCACACACACATCTCATATATCACTACAGGGCAGGCAGTAATGGCTATATATCACACACACACACACACACACACACACACACACACACACACACACACACACACACACACACCTCATATATCACATCAGGACAGGCAGTAATGGCTATATATCACACACACCTCATATATCACATCAGGGCAGGCAGTAATGGCTATATATCACACACACCTCATATATCACATCAGGGCAGGCAGTAATGGCTATATATCACACACACCTCATATATCACATCAGGGCAGGCAGTAATGGCTATATATCACACATACACACCTCATATATCACATCAGGGCAGGCAGTAATGGTTATATATCACACACACACACACACACACACACACACACACACACACACACACACACACACACACACACACACACCTCATATATCACATCAGGACAGGCAGTAATGGCTATATATCACACACACACCTCATATATCACATCAGGGCAGGCAGTAATGGCTATATATCACACACACCTCATATATCACATCAGGGCAGGCAGTAATGGCTATATATCACACACACACCTCATATATCACTACAGGGCAGGCAGTAATGGCTATATATCACACACACACACACACACACACACACACACACACACACACACACACACACACACCTCATATATCACATCAGGACAGGCAGTAATGGCTATATATCACACACACCTCATATATCACATCAGGGCAGGCAGTAATGGCTATATATCACACACACCTCATATATCACATCAGGGCAGGCAGTAATGGCTATATATCACACATACACACCTCATATATCACATCAGGGCAGGCAGTAATGGCTATATATCACACACACACACCTCATATATCACATCAGGGCAGGCAGTAATGGCTATATATCACACACACACACCTCATATATCACATCAGGACAGGCAGTAATGGCTATATATCACACACACACACACACACACACACACACACACACACACACACACACACACACACACACACACACACACACACACACACACACACACACACACCTCATATATCACATCAGGACAGGCAGTAATGGCTATATATCACACACACCTCATATATCACATCAGGACAGGCAGTAATGGCTATATATCACACACACCTCATATATCACATCAGGACAGGCAGTAATGGCTATATATCACACACACCTCATATATCACATCAGGACAGGCAGTACTGGCTATATATCACACACACCTCATATATCACATCAGGGCAGGCAGTAATGGCTATATATCACACACACACCTCATATATCACATCAGGACAGGCAGTAATGGCTATATATCACACACACACCTCATATATCACATCAGGACAGGCAGTAATGGCTATATATCACACACACCTCATATATCACATCAGGACAGGCAGTAATGGCTATATATCACACACACACACACACACACACACACACACACACACACACACACACACACACACACACACACACCTCATATATCACATCAGGACAGGCAGTAATGGCTATATATCACACACACACACACACACACACACACACACACACACACACACACCTCATATATCACATCAGGACAGGCAGTAATGGCTATATATCACACACACCTCATATATCACATCAGGACAGGCAGTAATGGCTATATATCACACACACACACACACACACACACACACACACACACACACACCTCATATATCACATCAGGGCAGGCAGTAATGGCTATATATCACACACACACCTCATATATCACATCAGGACAGGCAGTAATGGCTATATATCACACACACACCTCATATATCACATCAGGACAGGCAGTAATGGCTATATATCACACACACCTCATATATCACATCAGGACAGGCAGTAATGGCTATATATCACACACACACACACACACACACCTCATATATCACATCAGGACAGGCAGTAATGGCTATATATCACACACACACACACACACACACACACACACACACACACACACACACACACCTCTCATATATCACATCAGGGCAGGCAGTAATGGCTATATATCACACACACCTCATATATCACATCAGGACAGGCAGTAATGGCTATATATCACACACACCTCATATATCACATCAGGGCAGGCAGTAATGGCTATATATCACACACACCTCATATATCACATCAGGACAGGCAGTAATGGCTATATATCACACACACACACACACCTCATATATCACATCAGGACAGGCAGTACTGGCTATATATCACACACACACCTCATATATCACATCAGGGCAGGCAGTAATGGCTATATATCACACACACACCTCATATATCACATCAGGACAGGCAGTAATGGCTATATATCACACACACACCTCATATATCACATCAGGACAGGCAGTAATGGCTATATATCACACACACCTCATATATCACATCAAGACAGGCAGCAATGGCTATATATCACACACACCTCATATATCACATCAGGACAGGCAGTAATGGCTATATATCACACACACACACCTCATATATCACATCAGGACAGGCAGTAATGGCTATATATCACACACACACCTCATATATCACATCAGGACAGGCAGTAATGGCTATATATCACACACACACCTCATATATCACATCAGGACAGGCAGTAATGGCTATATATCACACACACCTCATATATCACATCAGGGCAGGCAGTAATGGCTATATATCACACACACCTCATATATCACATCAGGACAGGCAGTAATGGCTATATATCACACATACACACCTCATATATCACATCAGGACAGGCAGTAATGGCTATATATCACACATACACACCTCATATATCACATCAGGACAGGCAGTAATGGCTATATATCACACACACACCTCATATATCACATCAGGACAGGCAGTAATGGCTATATATCACACACCTCATATATCACATCAGGACAGGCAGTAATGGCTATATATCACACACACACCTCATATATCACATCAGGACAGGCAGTAATGGCTATATATCACACACACCTCATATATCACATCAGGACAGGCAGTAATGGCTATATATCACACACACACACCTCATATATCACATCAGGGCAGGCAGTAATGGCTATATATCACACACACCTCATATATCACATCAGGGCAGGCAGTAATGGCTATATATCACACACACACCTCATATATCACTACAGGGCAGGCAGTAATGGCTATATATCACACACACACACACACACACACACACACACACACACACACACACCTCATATATCACATCAGGACAGGCAGTAATGGCTATATATCACACACACCTCATATATCACATCAGGGCAGGCAGTAATGGCTATATATCACACACACCTCATATATCACATCAGGACAGGCAGTAATGGCTATATATCACACACACACACCTCATATATCACATCAGGGCAGGCAGTAATGGCTATATATCACACACACACACCTCATATATCACATCAGGACAGGCAGTAATGGCTATATATCACACACACACACACACACACACACACACACACACACACACACACACACACACACACCTCATATATCACATCAGGACAGGCAGTAATGGCTATATATCACACACACCTCATATATCACATCAGGACAGGCAGTAATGGCTATATATCACACACACCTCATATATCACATCAGGACAGGCAGTAATGGCTATATATCACACACACACACACACACACACACACACACACACACACCTCATATATCACATCAGGACAGGCAGTAATGGCTATATATCACACACACACACACACACACACACCTCATATATCACATCAGGACAGGCAGTAATGGCTATTTATCACACACACACCTCATATATCACATCAGGACAGGCAGTAATGGCTATATATCACACACCCCTCATATATCACATCAGGACAGGCAGTAATGGCTATATATCACACACACACACACACCTCATATATCACATCAGGACAGGCAGTAATGGCTATATATCACACACACCTCATATATCACATCAGGACAGGCAGTACTGGCTATATATCACACACACACACCTCATATATCACATCAGGGCAGGCAGTAATGGCTATATATCACACACACCTCATATATCACATCAGGGCAGGCAGTAATGGCTATATATCACACACACCTCATATATCACATCAGGACAGGCAGTAATGGCTATATATCACACACACCTCATATATCACATCAGGACAGGCAGTAATGGCTATATATCACACACACCTCATATATCACATCAGGGCAGGCAGTAATGGCTATATATCACACACACACCTCATATATCACATCAGGTCAGGCAGTAATGGCTATATATCACACACACACCTCATATATCACATCAGGGCAGGCAGTAATGGCTATATATCACACACACACACACACACACACACACACACACACACACACACACACACACACACCTCATATATCACATCAGGGCAGGCAGTAATGGCTATATATCACACACACACACACACACACACACACACACACACACACACACACACACACACCTCATATATCACATCAGTACAGGCAGTAATGGCTATATATCACACACACACACCTCATATATCACATCAGGGCAGGCAGTAATGGCTATATATCACACACACACACACACACACACACACACACACACACACCTCATATATCACATCAGGACAGGCAGTAATGGCTATATATCACACACACACACACACACACACACACACACACACACACACACACACACACACACACACCTCATATATCACATCAGGGCAGGCAGTAATGGCTATATATCACACACACACACCTCATATATCACATCAGGGCAGGCAGTAATGGCTATATATCACACACACACCTCATATATCACATCAGGACAGGCAGTAATGGCTATATATCACACACACACCTCATATATCACATCAGGACAGGCAGTAATGGCTATATATCACACACACACCTCATATATCACATCAGGACAGGCAGTAATGGCTATATATCACACACACACCTCATATATCACATCAGGACAGGCAGTAATGGCTATATATCACACACACACACCTCATATATCACATCAGGACAGGCAGTAATGGCTATATATCACACACACACCTCATATATCACATCAGGACAGGCAGTAATGGCTATATATCACACACACCTCATATATCACATCAGGACAGGCAGTAATGGCTATATATCACACACACCTCATATATCACATCAGGACAGGCAGTAATGGCTATATATCACACACACACACACCTCATATATCACATCAGGGCAGGCAGTAATGGCTATATATCACACACACCTCATATATCACATCAGGGCAGGCAGTAATGGCTATATATCACACACACCTCATATATCACATCAGGGCAGGCAGTAATGGCTATATATCACACACACCTCATATATCACATCAGGACAGGCAGTAATGGTTATATATCACACACACCTCATATATCACATCAGGACAGGCAGTAATGGCTATATATCACACACACACCTCATATATCACATCAGGACAGGCAGTAATGGTTATATATCACACACACACACACACACACACACACACACACACACACACACACACACACACCTCATATATCACATCAGGACAGGCAGTAATGGCTATATATCACACACACACACCTCATATATCACATCAGGGCAGGCAGTAATGGCTATATATCACACACACCTCATATATCACATCAGGGCAGGCAGTAATGGCTATATATCACACACACATCTCATATATCACTACAGGGCAGGCAGTAATGGCTATATATCACACACACACACACACACACACACACACACACACACACACACACACACACACACCTCATATATCACATCAGGACAGGCAGTAATGGCTATATATCACACACACCTCATATATCACATCAGGGCAGGCAGTAATGGCTATATATCACACACACCTCATATATCACATCAGGGCAGGCAGTAATGGCTATATATCACACACACCTCATATATCACATCAGGGCAGGCAGTAATGGCTATATATCACACATACACACCTCATATATCACATCAGGGCAGGCAGTAATGGTTATATATCACACACACACACACACACACACACACACACACACACACACACACACACACACACACCTCATATATCACATCAGGACAGGCAGTAATGGCTATATATCACACACACACCTCATATATCACATCAGGGCAGGCAGTAATGGCTATATATCACACACACACCTCATATATCACTACAGGGCAGGCAGTAATGGCTATATATCACACACACACACACACACACACACACACACACACACACACACACACACACACCTCATATATCACATCAGGACAGGCAGTAATGGCTATATATCACACACACCTCATATATCACATCAGGGCAGGCAGTAATGGCTATATATCACACACACCTCATATATCACATCAGGGCAGGCAGTAATGGCTATATATCACACATACACACCTCATATATCACATCAGGGCAGGCAGTAATGGCTATATATCACACACACACACCTCATATATCACATCAGGGCAGGCAGTAATGGCTATATATCACACACACACACCTCATATATCACATCAGGACAGGCAGTAATGGCTATATATCACACACACACACACACACACACACACACACACACACACACCTCATATATCACATCAGGACAGGCAGTAATGGCTATATATCACACACACCTCATATATCACATCAGGACAGGCAGTAA